>NC_069499.1:1561770583-1562070583 GCF_027579735.1 Bombina bombina | reverse complement strand
AATACCCGCCAACTGAGAACCCTTTGAGAAAGCCAAGTCACTCGGCGAAACATGTCAGGGGAGGTTGGGAGATAATGGGCTCCTAATAGTTGTTGATTTTTTTAACTAGCCGGAATTAACTTAAATACATATGAATAATACTTAATACTTATAATACATTGAACTCAGTCTGCTTAAAATGTGTCACATATGAGGGGGCAGAGCCTGGCCACGCAGGATGATGGCTGCCTGAAACCTGGCTCTTAAGACCCACACCCGATTTCTATAAAAAATGTAGCATTACCCAATGTGATCTTTCTATAAAAACTTGGGCCTTAACTCATTATTTCACGGGGCCACAATTTTTAAGCCAAAAAGCAACTTTGGAAAGGAGAGGATATCCGCGGCTTGGGAGGTTCTTAGGCCTCTCGCATAACATTAGCACGGGCCCGATACTGCCGCATTTGGAGCTGTTTTGTGTGCTGCTCAGGACCGTTTGAAATGCCTGTGTGCTGCTGTAGGTCAACCTACAGTTATCTGCCCATAATCGGAGGCGGTGAGCACAACAGCCAGTGAAGAGCGGGTCCCCAGTGCAACAGGTCCGGTGCCGAACGGAGGCACAGAAGAAACAAGCAACATATTGGGAGACCCGATCCATACCGCCAGTACGGGAAAAGCACTTAAAGGGCACACAAGGGACTAAACTGAGGAGAACTTGCCATATCAGCCGGTCTGAGTCTCAGTCGCCATCCCACTTGGGGCAAGATTCCACTGATTCACGGTAAGACCGCTTCAGTTTGCTAGTACACGCTGCCTCCATTAACCATCTAGCCATAAGCTGACCGGTTGGCTACAGGTTCTGCACACCTCAAAAACTAACTAGTGAAAGGGTAATACTCGCAAGGTAATACTGGACAATAGTAGCACATACAGATATTAAACATCACTGGCTTGCCCCTGCAGGGCCTAACTCTATACGCACACAGTAGGTCTGGCCAATCTAGATAACGGCTCATAGAACGAAATCGCACATAGGAGCTTATGCAAGCAGAGTATTTCCTTCCAAACAGTCTGATCTTAATACAAACTACTTCTGGACCTGAATCATGTCCAACAGGAAAAATAATAAAGCAGACAAAGGCCCCAGAAACTCAAGCCTAACTAACTACCTTAAACCAGCAACACTAAGCGCAGACATGATGTGCACAGACTCATCTCCCCCTGTGTTCCTAACACCAGCTGCAGGTCCCTCACAAGACTCACAACACCAAGAACCCCTCACCAGAAAGGACCTTAATGTTATTTCCTCAAAGGCTGACATACACACAGTGTTAGCTGAGATGAGAACACTGTTTGGGGATTTGAAAAAAGATTTCCATCAAATTAGCCAACAAGTCCAAACACTTGAAACTAAACAGGAGGATATACAGAAGCAGGTTACTTCCAACTCCCAGAGCATTCAGGATCAGGAGGGGAATATACAATTTTTATTATCCAGAATAGAAGACTTGGATAACAGGGGGAGACGCAATAACATGCGGATTAGAGGTGTCCCCAAAAAAGTCACAAATAATGTATTGGAGGGATACCTTCAAGATGTATTCAGAACCATAAAGGGAACACCAAATTCAACGGATATACCAATAGAAAGAGCCCACAGGGCTTTGGGGCCTAGACCATCTCCCAAAGTGCCCACCAGGAACATTATAATCAAGTTCTTGAGCTATAGGGGCAAGGACTTAATATCCCAAAGAGCAAGACACCTCAAGGAAGTGACACATGCAGGTATATTTTTGCGGATCTGAGCCAGATCACCTTACAAAAAAGAAGGGACCTTAAATTCATCACCAACGTGCTCCAGTTGCATAAAATTCAATATAAATGGGGATTCCCAGTGTGTATCATAGCAAATCGGAATGGAAAACAAGCTATATACAAAACATAATCGGATCTACCTGACTTCTGTAAAACAATGGAAATCGATATCACCGCCCCTGACGAGGGGACATCTTCTCATCTGGAGCATGATCCACAAGAGGACAGTTCAGTTAAGTAATTTATAAATGCTGGACAAACTATAGGGTCTGAACAATTCTTGGTCAAGCAACCCTTCACGAGGAGCCCGATAAGTATAAGTCACACATATCCTTGAACTATGTATATTACTGTTTTTTTGTTTGTTAATTGTGTTTATGTAACATAATCTCTGATTAATAATTAGCAGCGCCTTGTGTAGCCTGGGTTTAACATTAGCAGTGATGCACTTAGCCTTGATAAGCTATATAGTGAATTACCTTTAGTCCACTAGAAACCATAACATACAACATAGAGCCTTTCCACCCACCTGGCTGTAGACTTAATATCTCTTAAATAAGTTCACTACCGCAGGAAGCTAACAGACACCGAGGATTTATCCCACAGATATAACCTTGGTTGAGAATACAGATCTGGGGGAGAGATCTCACCTCCATTAGAGAACCCATAGATAGGTCAATAGTGGGCTGATTGTCTAAAGGCTCATCCAACATTTTATGTATGATTTGGTTTGAATTAATTGCTAACACTTTGTTTTCCTTCTTTTAATTATTTGTTTTCATTGTTGCCCAGTGACAGATTAAGATGCCCCACTTAGTATGTTTTTCTTCTACATCTCAGGTTTGTCCAAGTTATATTCTGTCTCTATCAAGCATACAAAAGTTTTGGGTAACAATGACTCTATTATATCAGAATGATCAACATTGTATGTATCGGGTGTGGGGATACTGAACCCACACTATTTTCTCTTTTTTACATTTTATCTTACTTCTTACTCTCCTGTCATACCTAGGACAGGTTGTTTCTCCTTTGGTCCTCACTATCTCTACCTTACCACTGTTGTTGCTCCTGGGTTGGCTTTTGTAGAAATAATTTTTATTTTTATTTTAACCTCTACAACAGCCAATTCTCGGTTGGGGCCTAGGCTTAGGCAACACAGCTTCTTTATCTTCCTTATCCTAATCATTCCTCTTTAGACTTTCTCTCTTCTTTCCATTTTTCCCAACTTCCTCTATATCTCCCCCCCCTTTTTTTTTTTTCATTCTCCTCCTCTCCCTTATATTTTCCCCTCCCCCTCCCAACAAAATGCCCGTGCAAAGTGTATACAATTTGACGGTGATGACCTTGAACACGAAAGGTCTTAATATCCCAGAAAAGAGATCACACTTAATTAGAGATGCCATTAGACTACACTGTGACATATTATTTATCCAGGAAACCCATTTCAAAAAGGGCAAGGAACCCAAATGGCCTTACCTTAGATTCCCAACTACCTTTTCTCCTACATTGGTGTATCCGGTCCACGGCTTCATCCTTACTTGTGGGATATTCTCAATCCCTACAGGAAGTGGCAAAGAGAGCACACAGCAGAGCTGTCCATATAGCTCCCCTCAAGCTCCGCCCCCCCAGTCATTCTCTTTGCCGCTCTAACTAGTAGCATCTCCACGGGGGTGGTAAAGAGTATGTGGTGTTAGTTGTAGTTTTTATTTCTTCTATCAAGAGTTTGTTATTTTAAAATAGTGCCAGCTTGTACTATTTACTCTGCAGCAGAAAGTGATGAAGATTTCTGCTGAGAGGAATTTGATTTTAGCACCAGTAACTAAAATCCATTGCTGTTCCCACGCAGAACTGTTGAAACCAGAGAACTTCAGTTGGGGGGAACAGTTTGCAGGCTTAACTGCTTCAGGTATGATCAGTCATTTTTCTAACAAGACCAAGTAATGCTAGAAGACTGTCAGAAATCTCCTCTGGGATAGGTAAGCCATTTTTCTTAGACTCTGTATAAAATTATGGCTTATATTAAGGGCTCTATGCTGGTTGACACTATTGTGGGCTAAATCGATTGCCTTTTGGCATGTTTGAAGTATAAATAAGGTGTTTTTTCAGACTTTGAAACACTTATGGGATTTAGTATTACGCCTGGCAGTTACTTAGACACCTAATCTAGTCAGAAAGGCCCCTCCACTCTGGAATGTAGAGGGAGGAGGCCTCATTTTCATGCCTCAATTGCGCAGTTGTTTTTCACTAGGCAGTTCATGCAGCTTCACGTGGGGAGTCGAGAGGCATCAGAAAGGAGGCTTATTTCCTACTTAAATAATCCCTAAGGAAGGTAAAGGCCACAGTACAGACTGTGGCATGGGACTGTAGTGTTTTTAACCGGTTAACTGCTGTTATTAGCTCCGGTTTGGGCATTAAGGGGTTAATTGGTTTGAAAATTTGTGTGCAATCTTCTCAAAGCATTAAGACACTGTGGTGAAAATTTCATTAAAATCGGATGTTTATTTGATTTTTTTTTTGATGTTTCAGTAATAAAGTGTGCACTTTTATTATTTAAAGAGACAGTAACGTTTTTGTCAAAAATAATTTCTCCAACATTGGTGTGTCCGGTCCACGGCGTCATCCATAACTTGTGGGAATATTCTCTTCCCCAACAGGAAATGGCAAAGAGCACAGCAAAAGCTGTCCATATAGTCCCTCCTAGGCTCCGGCCACCCTAGTCATTCTCTTTGCCGCTGAACAAGCAGCATCTCCACGGAGATGGTGAAGAGTATGTGGTGATTAGTTGTAGTTTTTTATTCTACTATCAAGAGTTTGTTATTTTTTTTATTTTTTTTAATTATATTTTTTATTGAAGTTTCGACAAACAATGAGATATATAATACAATAACAATTGTCCATGCATCAGTTTGACAACAAAGTATAACATACAATGATATGACATAAGGGTTATTCATATAGTTAGTGAGGGAGTATCTGTTCCAGACGGTAAATTGAGTCAAGAGTTTTAGGATTTGCAAAAAATAATCATAACAGTATGAATATTAAAAGGTTGGCCAGAACCAATATAACCCAAACTATGTCTGAAAAGGTGTCAGTTTTACGCCTGGAGAAGTTATGATGAGACGTCATTTTGAATTTTAGTGATAGGGATCTAATCTCTGCCCCTATAGAATGAATAAAGTGAAAATTTCCATTTTGATGTGGGGAGTTAGAATTGAGAATGACCACGAGAAGGTCAGGGTGGACAAGAAAGAAGAGGGATTACAGTGGGCAAGAGCCACTTGAATTGTGGAAGGGAAGGGGAGGAAAAAGCGGGGAGGGCGGAGCCTACTATTATGGGGTAATAAGATAAGCATATTTATGGGACTATGTAAGTTGTTAATGTACAAAAGGTAATGACCAGAATGACCAAAATGGGGACCTGTGGGGAGCATTTTGTAAGTGATGTGAGTCTAAGAGGTTGAGATAGAAGTAGCAATGGTGACTGAGGTGTGGGGGTGGGGTCAGGACTTTCTGTTTAGACCTTAGTGGGGGGTATGCAGTAAGAGAGGTAATTGACATAGAGTTTAGTCATCTGCAAAATGTTTCTTATCTAAAGACAATACTACAGAAGTAAACAGGTAGTTTGTCATTATTTATAGTGGTCAGGACAAACTCACTCAGCGTACAGAGATATCATATCTAAAAAGTCCTCCAACTACCTGTAAGATGTAAATAGCTATATGCAACAATTACCATTCTGCCTGTAGTTTACAGAGGAAGCCTCCATAACATATGCAGGAACCTTAACAGTCATCTAAATCTCATACAAAGAGTAATAAAGGGATGAAACCGCATGGCTGCAGACTTAATTAACTCTAGATAAACAGCAGGAACATTTTATGCGTGAGATTTCTACAAACATGTCTAACATTCTTCCACAGTACCCCAGCATATATAAAAAAAAGCAATAAAGGAAACAAAATACAACGATGTCAGAGAGTAAAAAAACTAGGATCACAGAACTATTTAGTACTTGGGAATACCGCAGATGGGCACTAGGTATAGTGAAAGCTTCAATCACCCAATGCCCATCTTATGGCGTAGCCTTGTTTGAGGATCAGGAAGGGCGCTGCTAGCCTGTGTGATACCCTCTGCGTTGTGTCTCCGGATCAGTAAGTACTCTATATCGTGAGCCAGGGAAAAGTCCAAGCACATGATTTCCCTAATATGTCTTCTGTGAGTCAGGCCGGGTGATAGCGACGCTGGATACAGTTGAGAGAGGCAGTGTGACACATTCACCATCCAGGCTGACCACTTATACAAGCGGTAAAGTCTATTCGTAGTGAGAGTCTCGATAGTTACTGGAGGGGTGAACAGGTAGGTGTCGCTGGTCATGTGTAGTAGGTTTAGCTGAGGAGTTCCGGATGAGCTATGTGCTCCGGTGTCTATAAACTTAGGACTGTCCATCTGAGGTAGTGAGCCCTCGTAGCGTAGCTTTGGTCTCTGGGCTAGTGGTGGGCAGTTAGTTACTGCAGGCGATACGCAGCTATGTGCTAGTAGAATCACAGCTTCCTTCGCTAAGATCTTGAACAGCCTCTTGATGTCGAGATAGGTGTTGATGGCTGAGGGTTCATCACAGGTCCCCACGTTGATACCGTGTGCATTTTCGCTCCCTTGATAGTCAACGGCTGCCATGTCAGATAGTTTCATGTACTGTCAAACTTGTCCTGCGTGAGCCTTCTCATGTAGTTAAGATGGCTGCCAGCATGTGGTCTAATAGGTCTCACGCCAGGATTACTACAAACAGCTTTGTCCTAGATTACCCTAAAGTCTTCAGATTTGGTCTATACAAACTAAGGGTTGTTAGGTATTCAGTGATAGACACTTCCATAGAGCAGAACGGTCATGTATAATGGTTTTAGTAATAATTTGCCGGAGCTGTGTTAGTATGTGACCGTTCAGACTCAGTGCCGGCTCCGCCCCCCAAGAGTTTGTTATTTTAAAATAGTGCTGGTATGTACTATTTACTCTGAAACAGAAAAAGATGAAGAGTTCTGTTTGTGAGAGGAATATGATTTTAGCAGCAGTAACTAAAATCATTTGCTGTTTCCACATAGGACTGTTGAGATGAGATAACTTCAGTTGGGGGAAACAGTTGGCAGACTTTTCTGCTTAAGGTATGACTAGCCATATTTCTAACAAGACTGTGTAATGCTGGAAGGCTGTCATTTCCCCTCATGGGGACCGGTAAGCCATTTTCTTAGTCTCAAACAGAATAAAGGGCTTAATATGGGCTATAAAACTGGTAGACACTTTTATGGGCTAGATCGATTGCTTTATTTGGGCATTTTATACAGCTTTATGTTGAAATTCACACTTTATAAACTTTGGGGAACGTTTTTTTACGTCAGGCACTGGTTTAGACACCTTCCCAGTCAGGAAGGGCCTTCTCTGTAGTAGGCAGAGCCTCATTTTCGCGCCATTACTGCGCAGTTACTTTTGAGAGCAGGACATGCAGCTGCATGTGTGTGGGTCTGAAAGTAGTTGAAAAGGTTCCTAGAAGGCTTCATTTGGTATCGTATACCCCCCTGGGTTTGGTAAAGTCGCAGCAAAGGCTGTAGCTGGGACTGTAGAGGGGTTAAAACTGTAACCGGCTGCGGTTTCCTCATTTTAAGGGTTTAAGGTCTGAAATTTGGGGTGCAATGCTTTGAATGCTTTAAGACACTGTGGTGAAAATTTGAACAATTCCTTCATAGTTTTTCACATATTCAGTAATAAAGTGTGCCCTGTTTAAAATTTAAAGAGACAGTAACGGTTTTGTTTTAAAACGGTTTTTGTACTTTATTGACAAGTTTTAGCCTGTTTAACATGTCTGTGCCTTCAGATAAACTATGTTCTGTATGTATGGAAGCCAATGTGTCTCCCCCTTCAAAATTGTGTGATAATTGTGCCATAGCGTCCAAACAAAGTAAGGACAGTACTGCCACAGATAATAAAGTTGCCCAAGATGATTCATCAGATGAAGGGAGTAGACATAGTTCTACATCATCTCCTTCTGTGTCTACACCAGTTTTGCCCACGCAGGAGACCCCTAGTACTTCTAGCGCGCCAATGCTTGTTACTATGCAACAATTGACGGCAGTAATGGATAACTCCATAGCAAATATTTTATCCAAAAAGCCTGCATTTCAGAGAAAGCGTGATTGCTCTGTTTTAAACACTGTAGAGCAGGAGGGCGCTGATGATAATTGCTCTGTCATACCCTCACACCAATCTGAAGTGGCCATGAGGGAGGTTTTGTCAGATGGGGAAATTTCTCATTCAGGTAGAATTTCTCAACAGGCAGAACCTGATGTTGTGACATTTAAATTAGAGCATCTCCGCGCACTGCTTAAGGAGGTGCTATCTACTCTGGATGATTGTAACAACCTGGTCATTCCAGAAAAATTGTGCAAGATGGACAAGTTCCTAGAGGTTCCGGTGCACCCCGATGCTTTTCCTATACCCAAGCGGGTGGCGGACATAGTAAATAAGGAATGGGAGAAGCCCGGCATACCTTTTGTCCCCCCTCCTATATTTAAGAAATTATTTCCTATGGTTGACCCCAGAAAGGACTTATGGCAGACAGTCCCTAAGGTCGAGGGGGCAGTTTCTACACTAGCCAAGCGCACGACTATTCCTATCGAGGATAATTGCACTTTCAAAGATCCTATGGATAAAAAATTGGAGGGTTTGCTTAAAAAGATTTTTGTACAGCAAGGTTACCTCCTGCAACCTATTTCGTGCATTATTCCTGTCACTACAGCAGCGTGGTTCTGGTTCGAGGAACTAGAAAAGTTGCTCAGTAGAGAGACTCCGTATGAGGAGGTTATGGACAGAATTCACGCACTTAAAGGTACAGTATACACTCATTTTCATATAACTGCATGTAATAGACACTACTATAAAGAATAAGATGCACAGATACTGATATAAAAATCCAGTATAAAACTGTTTAAAAACTTACTTAGAAGCTGTCAGTTTGGCTCTGTTGAAAAGGTAGCTGGAAAGCCCACTGCAAGTGGCAAATAAGACACTCCCCCCCTCCCCCTTCTTTTACATATGAAAAGACCCTTTACACAAACAGGAGCAAGCTGGAGAAGGTAGTCGACAGTATTCACATAAAACTTTGGGGCTTGGTTAGGAGTCTGAAAATCAGAGCAATATTATTTAAAAATAAGCAAAACTATACATTTATTTTTAAAAAAAAACTTTATGGGCTATATAAATAGATCATCTACAAAACATTTATGCAAAGAAAAAATGAGTGTATAATGTCCCTTTAAGTTAGCTAATTCCTTTATTTCTCCAACATTGGTGTGTCCGGTCCACGGCGTCATCCTTACTTGTGGGAATATCTCTTCCCCAACAGGAAATGGCAAAGAGTCCCAGCAAAGCTGGCCATATAGTCCCTCCTAGGCTCCGCCCACCCCAGTCATTCTCTTTGCCGTTGCACAGGCAACATCTCCACGGAGATGGTTAAGAGTATGTGGTGTTTAGTTGTAGTTTTTTTTATTCTACTATCAAGAGTTTGTTATTTTAAAATAGTGCTGGTATGTACTATTTACTCTGAAACAGAAAGAGATGAAGAATTCTGTTTGTGAGAGGTAGATGATTTTAGCAGACAGTAACTAAAATCCTTTGCTGTTTCCACATAGGACTGTTGAGATGAAGTAACTTCAGTTGGGGGAAACAGTTAGCAGACTTTTCTGCTTAAGGTATAACTAGCCATATTTCTAACAAGACTGTGTAATGCTGGAAGGCTGTCATTTCCCCTCATGGGGACCGGTAAGCCATTTTCTTAGTCTCAAGCAGAATAAAGGGCTTAATATGGGCTATAAAACTGGTAGACACTTTTATGGGCAAAATCGATTGCTTTATTTGGGCATTTTATATATGTTTATGCTGGTATTTCACATTTATAAACTTGGGGAACGTTTTTTAACGTCAGGCACTATGTTAGACACCTTTTCCAGTCAGGAAGGGCCTTCCCAGTTGTAGGCTGAGCCTCATTTTCGCGCCATTACTGCGCAGTTGTTTTTGAGAGCAAGACATGCAGATGCATGTGTGAGGACCTGAAAATAGTTGGAAAAGTTCCTAGAAGGCGTCATTTGGTATTGTATTCCCCTCTGGGTTTGTTAGAGTCGCAGCAAAGGCTGTAGCTGGGACTGTAGAGGGGTTAAAACTGTAACCGGCTGCGGTTTCCTCATTTTAAGTGCAATACTTTTAATGCTTTAAGACACTGTGGTGAAATTTTGGTAAATTTTGAACAATTCCTTCATATTTTTTCACATATTCAGTAATAAAGTGTACTCTGTTTAAAATTTAAAGAGACAGTAACGGTTTTGATTTAAAACGGTTTTTGTGTTTTACTGACAAGTTTAAGCCTGTTTAACATGTCTGTGCCTTCAGATAAGCTATGTTCTATATGTATGAAAGTCAATGTGTCTCCCCCTTCTAAATTATGTGATATTTGTGCTAAAGCGTCCAAACAAAGTAAGGACAGTACTGTCACAGATAATGAAGTTGCCCAAGATGATTCTTCAGATGAAGGGAGTAGACATGGTTCTACATCATCTCCTTCTGTGTCTACACCAGTTTTGCCCACGCAGGAGGCACCTAGTACTTCTAGTGCGCCAATGCTTATTACCATGCAACAATTGAAGGCTGTAATGGATAACTCCATAGCAAATATTTTATCCAAAATGCCTGCATATCAGAGAAAGCGTGATTGCTCTGTTTTAAACACTGAAGAGCTGGAGGGCGCTGATGATAATTGTTCTGTCATACCCTCACACCAATCTGAAGGGCCATGAGGGAGGTTTTGTCAGATGGGGAACTTTCAGATTCAGGAAAAATTTCCCAACAGGCTGAACCTGATGTTGTGACATTTAAATTTAAATTAGAACATCTCCGCGCACTGCTTAAGGAGGTGTTATCTACTCTGGATGATTGTGACAACCTGGTCATTCCAGAAAAATTATGCAAGATGGACAAGTTCCTAGAGGTTCCGGTGCACCCCGACGCTTTTCCTATACCCAAGCGGGTGGCGGACATAGTGAATAAGGAATGGGAGAAGCCCGGCATACCTTTTGTTCCCCCTCCTATATTTAAGAAATTATTTCCTATGGTCGACCCCAGAAAGGACTTATGGCAGACAGTCCCTAAGGTCGAGGGGGCAGTTTCTACTCTAAACAAGCGCACTACTATTCCTATCGAGGATAATTGTGCTTTCAAAGATCCTATGGATAAAAAATTGGAGGGTTTGCTTAAAAAGATTTTTATACAGCAAGGTTACCTTCTTCAACCCATTTCGTGCATTGTTCCTCTCACTACAGCAGCGTGGTTCTGGTTCGAGGAACTAGAAAAGTCGCTCAGTAGAGAGACTCCATATGAGGAGGTTATGGACAGAGTTCACGCACTTAAGTTGGCTAACTCTTTTATTTTAGATGCCGCTTTGCAAATAGCTAGATTAGCGGTGAAAAATTCAGGGTTTGCAATTGTGTCGCACAGAGCGCTTTGGCTAAAGTCTTGGTCAGCGGATGTATCATCCAAGACAAAATTGCTTAATATCCCTTTCAAGGGTAAAACTCTCTTCGGGCCAGAATTGAAAGAGATTATCTCAGACATCACTGGGGGAAAGGGCCACGCCCTACCACAAGATAGGCCTTTCAAAGCTAAGAATAAGTCTAATTTTCGTTCCTTTCGTAATTTCAGGAACGGACCGGGCTCTAATTCTGCATCCTCTAAACAAGAGGGTAATACCTCACAGACCAAACCAGCCTGGAAACCGATGCAAGGCTGGAACAAGGGTAAGCAGGCCAAGAAGCCTGCCGCTACTAACAAAACAGCATGAAGGAGTAGCCCCCGATCCGGGACCGGATCTAGTGGGGGGCAGACTCTCTCTCTTTGCTCAGGCTTGGGCAAGAGATGTTCAGGATCCCTGGACGCTAGAAATAGTTTCTCAGGGTTATCTTCTGGAATTCAAGGAACTAACCCCAAGGGGAAGGTTCCACATGTCTCACTTATCCTCAAACCAAATAAAGAGACAGGCATTCTTACATTGTGTAGAAGACCTGTTAAAGATGGGAGTGATACACCCAGCTCCAACGGCGGAACAAGGAATGGGATTTTACTCAAATCTGTTTGTGGTTCCCAAAAAAGAGGGAACTTTCAGACCAATCCTGGATCTAAAGATCCTAAACAAATTTCTCAGAGTACCATCGTTCAAGATGGAAACCATTCGAACGATTCTACCCACAATTCAGGAAGGTCAATTAATGACTTCGGTGGATCTAAAGGATGCGTATCTACATATCCCTATCCACAAGGAACATCATCAGTTCCTAAGGTTCGCCTTTCTGGACAAACATTACCAGTTTGTGGCCCTCCCATTCGGGTTAGCCACTGCTTCAAGGATTTTCACAAAGGTACTCGGATCCCTTCTAGCGGTTCTAAGACCAAGGGGCATTGCAGTAGTACCGTACTTGGACGACATTCTAGTACAAGCGTCGTCTCTTTCAAAGGCAAAGGCTCACTCAGACATCGTTCTGGCCTTTCTCAGATCTCACGGATGGAAAGTGAACATAGAAAAAAGTTCCCTGTCTCCGTCGACAAGAGTTCCCTTCTTGGGAACAATAATAGATTCCTTAGAAATGAGGATTTTCTTGACAGATGTCAGTAAGTCAAAACTTCTAAACGCTTGTCAAGTTCTTCATTCTACTCCTCGTCCTTCCGTAGCTCAGTGCATGGAAGTAGTAGGATTGATGGTTGCAGCAATGGACATAGTTCCTTTTGCGCAAATTCATCTAAGACCATTACAACTGTGCATGCTGAAACAGTGGAATGGGGATTATTCAGACTTGTCTCCAGTGATTCAAGTAGATCAGAAGACCAGAGACTCACTCCGTTGGTGGCTAACCCAGGATCACCTATCCCAGGGAATGAGCTTCCGCAGTCCAGAGTGGGTCATCGTCACGACCGACGCCAGCCTAGTGGGCTGGGGCGCGGTCTGGGAATCCCTGAAAGCTCAGGTACTGTGGTCTCGGGAAGATTCTCTTCTCCCGATAAACATTCTGGAACTAAGAGCAATATTCAATGCTCTCCAGGCTTGGCCTCAGCTAGCAAAGGCCAGATTCATAAGATTCCAATCAGACAACATGACGACTGTTGCGTATCTCAATCATCAGGGGGGAACAAGGAGTTCCCTGAGGATGAAAGAAGTGACCAAAATAATACAATGGGTGGAGAATCACTCCTGCCACCTATCTGCGATCCATATTCCAGGTGTGGAAAACTGGGAAGCGGATTATTTGAGTCGTCAGACATTCCATCCGGGGGAGTGGGAACTCCACCCGGAGATCTTTGCCCAGTTGACGCAACTATGGGGCATTCCAGATATGGATCTGATGGCGTCCCGTCAGAACTTCAAGGTTCCTTGCTACGGGTCCAGATCCAGGGATCCCAAGGCGACTCTAGTGGATGCACTAGTAGCGCCTTGGACCTTCAACCTAGCTTATGTGTTTCCACCGTTTCCTCTCATTCCCAGGCTGGTAGCCAGGATCAAACAGGAGAGGGCCTCGTGATCTTGATAGCTCCTGCGTGACGACGCAGGACTTGTTATGCAGACCTGGTGAATATGTCATCGGTTCCACCATGGAAGCTTCCTTTGAGACAGGACCTTCTTGTTCAGGGTCCATTCGAACATCCAAATTTGGTCTCCCTCCAGCTGACGGCTTGGAGATTGAACGCTTGATTCTATCAAAGCGTGGGTTTTCAGATTCCGTGATAGATACTCTGGTTCAAGCCAGAAAACCGGTAACTAGAAAGATTTACCATAAAATATGGAAAAGATATATCTGCTGGTGTGAATCCAAGGGATTCCCATGGAATAATATAAAGATTCCTAGGATTCTTTCCTTTCTACAAGAAGGTTTGGATAAAGGATTATCTGCAAGTTATCTAAAGGGACAGAATTCTGCTTTATCTGTCCTACTGCACAAACGACTGACAGTTGTGCCAGATGTTCAAGCATTTGCTCAGGCTTTGGTTCGGATCAAGCCTGTTTACAGACCTTTGACTCCTCCCTGGAGTTTAAATCTAGTTCTTTCAGTTCTTCAAGGGGTTCCGTTTGAACCTTTACATTCCGTAGATATTAAGTTGTTTTCTCCAACATAGGTGTGTCCGGTCCACGGCGTCATCCTTACTTGTGGGATATTCTCTTCCCCAACAGGAAATGGCAAAGAGCCCAGCAAAGCTGGTCACATGATCCCTCCTAGGCTCCGCCTACCCCAGTCATTCTCTTTGCCGTTGCACAGGCAACATCTCCACGGAGATGGCTAAGAGTTTTTTGGTGTTTAAAATTTAAAGTGACAGTAACGGTTTTATTTTAAAACGTTTTTTGTGCTTTGTTGACAAGTTTAAGCCTGTTTAACATGTCTGAACCATCAGATAAGCGATGTTCTATATGTATGAAAGCCAATGTGTCTCCCCATTTAAATATATGTGATAATTGTGACATAGTGTCCAAACAAAGTAGGGACAATGATGCCACAGATAATAATATTGCCCAAGATGATTCTTCAGATGAGGGGAGTAAGCATGGTACTGCATCATCCCCTTCTGTGTCTACACCAGTTTTGCCCACACAAGAGGCCCCTAGTACATCTAGTGCGCCAATACTTATTACCAGGCAACAATTAACGGCTGTTATGGATAATTCTATTGCAAATATTTTATCTAAAATGCCTACTTATCAGAGAAAGCGCGATTGCTCTGTTTTAAACACTGAAGAGCAAGAGGACGCTGATGATAACGTTTCTGACATACCCTCACACCAATCTGAAGGGGCCAGGAGGGAGGTTTTGTCTGAGGGAGAAATTTCAGATTCAGGAAAAATTTCTCAACAAGCTGAACCTGATGTTGTAACATTTAAATTTAATTTAGAACATCTCCGCGCACTGCTTAAGGAGGTATTATCTACTCTGGATGATTGTGACAATTTGGTCATTCCAGAGAAATTATGTAAGATGGACAAGTTCCTAGAGGTTCCGGTGCCCCCCGATGCTTTTCCTATACCCAAGCGGGTGGCGGACATAGTAAATAAGGAATGGGAAAGGCCCGGCATACCTTTTGTTCCTCCCTTTATATTTAAGAAATTATTTCCTATAGTCGACCCCAGAAAGGACTTATGGCAGACAGTCCCTAAGGTCGAGGGGGCGGTCTCTACTCTAAACAAACGCACTACTATTCCCATAGAAGATAGTTGTGCTTTCAAAGATCCTATGGATAAAAAATTAGAGGGTTTGCTTAAAAAGATGTTTGTTCAGCAAGGTTACCTTCTACAACCAATTTCATGCATTGTTCCTGTCACTACGGCAGCGTGTTTCTGGTTCGAAGAACTAGAAAAGTCGCTCAATAAAGAATCTTCGTATGAGGAGGTTATGGACAGAGTTCAAGCACTTAAATTGGCTAACTCTTTTATTCTAGATGCCGCTTTCCAATTAGCTAGATTAGCGGCGAAAAATTCAGGGTTTGCTATCGTGGCGCGCAGAGCGCTTTGGCTAAAGTCTTGGTCAGCGGATGTGTCTTCCAAGACAAAATTGCTTAACATCCCTTTCAAGGGTAAAACACTGTTTGGTCCTGATTTGAAAGAGATTATTTCAGACATCACCGGGGGAAAGGGCCACGCCCTTCCTCAGGATAAGTCTTTTAAGGCTAGAAATAAGCCTAATTTTCGTCCCTTTCGCAGAAACGGACCAGCCTCTACTTCTACATCCTCTAAGCAAGAGGGTAATTCTTCTCAACCCAAACCAGCCTGGAGACCGATGCAAGGCTGGAACAAGGGTAAGCAGGCCAAGAAGCCTGCCACTGCTACCAAAACAGCATGAAGGGATGGCCCCCAATCCGGGACCGGATCTGGTGGGGGGCAGACTTTCTCTCTTTGCTCAGGCCTGGGCAAGAGATGTTCAGGATCCTTGGGCACTAGAAATAGTTTCTCAAGGTTATCTCCTGGAATTCAAGGAACTACCCCCAAGGGGAAGGTTCCACAGGTCTCAATTATCTTCAAACCAAATAAAAAGACAGGCATTCTTACATTGTGTAGAAGACCTGTTAAAGATGGGAGTAATTCATCCAGTTCCAATAGGAGAACAAGGGATGGGGTTTTACTCCAACCTGTTCATAGTTCCCAAAAAAGAGGGAACATTCAGACCAATTTTAGATCTCAAGATCCTAAACAAATTTCTCAGGGTTCCATCGTTCAAAATGGAAACCATTCGAACGATCCTTCCTACCATCCAGGAGGGTCAATTTATGACCACGGTGGATTTAAAGGATGCGTACCTACATATTCCTATCCACAAGGAACATCATCAGTTCCTAAGGTTCGCTTTTCTGGACAAGCATTACCAGTTTGTGGCACTTCCATTCGGATTAGCCACTGCTCCGAGAATTTTCACAAAGGTACTAGGGTCCCTTCTAGCGGTTCTAAGACCAAGGGGCATTGCAGTAGTACCGTACTTGGACGACATCCTGATTCAAGCGTCGTCTCTGTCAAAGCAAAGGCTCATACGGACATCGTCCTAGCCTTTCTCAGATCTCACGGATGGAAAGTGAACATAGAAAAAAGTTCTCTTTCCCCGTCAACAAGAGTTCCCTTCTTGGGAACAATAATAGACTCCTTAGAAATGAGGATTTTTCTGACAGAGGTCAGAAAATCAAAACTTCTAAGCTCTTGTCAAGTACTTCATTCTGTTCTTCGTCCTTCCATAGCGCAGTGCATGGAAGTAATAGGATTGATGGTTGCAGCAATGGACATAGTTCCTTTTGCACGAATTCATCTAAGACCATTACAACTGTGCATGCTCAGACAGTGGAATGGGGATTATACAGACTTGTCTCCGACGATTCAAGTAGATCAAAGGACCAGAGATTCACTCCGTTCGTGGCTGATCCTGGACAACCTGTCACAGGGAATGAGCTTCCGCAGACCAGAGTGGGTCATTGTCACGACCGACGCCAGTCTGGTGGGCTGGGGCGCGGTCTGGGAACCCCTGAAAGCTCAGGGTCTATGGTCTCGGGAAGAATCTCTTCTCCCGATAAACATTCTGGAACTGAGAGCGATATTCAATGCTCTCAAAGCTTGGCCTCATCTAGCAAAGGCCAAATTCATAAGGTTTCAATCAGACAACATGACGACTGTTGCGTATATCAACCATCAGGGGGGAACAAGGAGTTCCCTGGCAATGGAGGAAGTGACCAAGATAATTCAATGGGCGGAGGATCACTCCTGCCACTTGTCTGCAATCCACATCCCAGGAGTGGAAAATTGGGAAGCGGATTTTCTGAGTCGTCAGACATTCCATCCGGGGGAGTGGGAACTCCATCCGGAAATCTTTGCCCAAATAACTCGATTATGGGGCATTCCAGACATGGATCTGATGGCCTCTCGTCAGAACTTCAAGGTTCCTTGTTACGGGTCCAGATCCAGGGATCCCAAGGCGACTCTAGTAGATGCACTAGTAGCACCTTGGACCTTCAACCTAGCTTATGTATTCCCACCGTTTCCTCTCTTTCCCAGGCTGGTAGCCAGGATCAATCAGGAGAGGGCTTCGGTGATCTTGATAGCTCCTGCGTGGCCACGCAGGACTTGGTATGCAGACCTGGTGAATATGTCATCGGCTCCACCATGGAAGCTACCTTTGAGACAGGACCTTCTTGTTCAAGGTCCATTCGAACATCCGAATCTGGTTTCCCTCCAACTGACTGCTTGGAGATTGAACGCTTGATTTTATCAAAGCGTGGGTTTTCAGATTCTGTAATAGATACTCTGATTCAGGCTAGAAAGCCTGTAACTAGAAAAATTTACCATAAGATATGGAAAAAGTATATCTGTTGGTGTGAATCTAAAGGATTCCCATGGAACAAGATAAAAATTCCTAAGATTCTATCCTTTCTACAAGAAGGTTTGGAGAAAGGATTATCTGCAAGTTCTCTGAAGGGACAGATCTCTGCGTTATCTGTTTTACTTCACAAAAGGCTGGCAGCTGTGCCAGACGTTCAAGCGTTTGTTCAGGCTCTGGTTAGAATCAAGCCTGTTTACAGACCTTTGACTCCTCCCTGGAGTCTTAATCTAGTTCTTTCAGTTCTTCAAGGGGTTCCGTTTGAACCCTTACATTCCGTAGATATTAAGTTATTATCTTGGAAAGTTTTGTTTTTGGTTGCAATTTCTTCTGCTAGAAGAGTTTCTGAGTTATCTGCTCTGCAGTGTTCTCCGCCCTATCTGGTGTTCCATGCAGATAAGGTGGTTTTGCGTACTAAGCCTAGTTTTCTTCTGAAAGTTGTTTCCAACAAGAATATTAACCAGGAGATAGTTGTACCTTCTTTGTGTCCGAATCCAGTTTCAAAGAAGGAACGTTTGTTACACAATTTGGACGTAGTCCGTGCTCTAAAATTCTATTTAGAGGCCACTAAAGATTTCAGACAAACATCTTCTTTGTTTGTTGTTTATTCTGGTAAAAGGAGAGGTCAAAAGGCAACTTTTACCTCTTTTTCTTTTTGGCTTAAAAGCATTATCCGATTGGCTTATGAGACTGCCGGACGGCAGCCTCCTGAAAGAATCACAGCTCATTCCACTAGGGCTGTGGCTTCCACATGGGCCTTCAAGAACGAGGCTTCTGTTGACCAGATATGTAAGGCAGCGACTTGGTCTTCACTGCACACTTTTGCCAAATTTTACAAATTTGATACTTTTGCTTCTTCAGAGGCTATTTTTGGGAGAAAGGTTTTGCAAGCCGTGGTGCCTTCCATTTAGGTGACCTGATTTGCTCCCTCCCTTCATCCGTGTCCTAAAGCTTTGGTATTGGTTCCCACAAGTAAGGATGACGCCGTGGACCGGACACACCTATGTTGGAGAAAACAGAATTTATGCTTACCTGATAAATTACTTTCTCCAACGGTGTGTCCGGTCCACGGCCCGCCCTGGTTTTTTTAATCAGGTCTGATGAATTATTTTCTCTAACTACAGTCACCACGGTATCATATGGTTTCTCCTATGCATATTTCCTCCTGTACGTCGGTCGAATGACTGGGGTAGGAGGAGCCTAGGAGGGATCATGTGACCAGCTTTGCTGGGCTCTTTGCCATTTCCTGTTGGGGAAGAGAATATCCCACAAGTAAGGATGACGTCGTGGACCGGACACACCGTTGGAGAAAGTAATTTATCAGGTAAGCATAAATTCTGTTATCTTGGAAAGTTTTGTTTTTGGTTGCTATTTCTTCTGCTAGAAGAGTACTTGCTCTACAATGTTCTCCACCCTATCTGGTGTTCCATTCAGATAAGGTTGTTTTGCGTACTAAGCCTGGTTTTCTACCAAAGGTTGTTTCCAACAAAAATATTAATCAGGAGATAGTTGTACCTTCTTTGTGTCCGAATCCAGTTTCAAAGAAGGAACGTTTGCTACACAATTTAGATGTAGTCTGTGCTCTAAAATTCTACTTAGAAGCTACGAAAGACTTCAGACAAACTTCTTCTCTGTTTGTCGTCTATTCTGGTAAAAGGAGAGGTCAAAAAGCAACTTCTACCTCTCTTTCTTTTTGGCTTAAAAGCATCATCCGATTGGCTTATGAGACTGCCGGACGGCAGCCTCCTGAAAGAATCACAGCTCACTCCACTAGGGCTGTAGCTTCCACATGGGCCTTCAAGAACTAGGCTTCTGTTGATCAGATATGTTAGGCAGCGACTTGGTCTTCACTGCACACTTTTGCCAAATTTTACAAATTTTATACTTTTGCTTCTTCGGAGGCTATTTTTGGGAGAAAGGTTTTGCAAGCCGTGGTGCCTTCCGTTTAGGTGACCTGATTTGCTCCCTCCCTTCATCCGTGTCCTAAAGCTTTGGTATTGGTTCCCACAAGTAAGGATGACGCCGTGGACCGGACACACCAATGTTGGAGAAAACAGAATTTATGCTTACCTGATAAATTAATTTCTCCAACGGTGTGTCCGGTCCACGGCCCGCCCTGGTTTTTTAATCAGGTCCGATGAATTATTTTCTCTAACTACAGTCACCACGACACCATATGGTTTCTCCTATTTTTTCCTCCTGTCCGTCGGTCGAATGACTGGGGTGGGCGGAGCCTAGGAGGGACTATATGGCCAGCTTTGCTGGGACTCTTTGCCATTTCCTGTTGGGGAAGAGATATTCCCACAAGTAAGGATGACGCCGTGGACCGGACACACCGTTGGAGAAAGTAATTTATCAGGTAAGCATAAATTCTGTTTTTAGATGCCGCTTTGCAGTTAGCAAGATTAGCGGCGAAAAATGCAGGGTTTGCAATTGTGGCGCGCAGAGCGCTCTGGCTAAAGTCTTGGTCAGCGGATGTATCTTCCAAGACAAAATTGCTTAATATCCCTTTCAAGGGTAAAACCCTTTTTGGGCCAGAATTGAAAGAGATTATCTCAGACATCACTGGGGGTAAGGGCCACGCCCTTCCACAAGATAGGCCTTTCAAGGCCAAGAATAAGTCTAATTTTCGTTCCTTTCGCAATTTCAGGAACGGAACGGCCTCCAACTCTGCAGCCTCTAGACAAGAGGGTAATGCTTCACAAACCAAACCAGCTTGGAAACCGATGCAAGGCTGGAACAAGGGTAAGCAGGCCAAGAAGCCTGCTGCTGCTACCAAAACAGCATGAAGGAATAGCCCCCGATCCGGGACCGGATCTAGTAGGGGGCAGACTCTCTCTCTTTGCTCAGGCTTGGGCAAGAGATGTTCAGGACCCCTGGGCACTAGAAATAGTTTCTCAGGTTTATCTTCTGGAATTCAAGGAACTACCCCCAAGGGGAAGGTTCCACATGTCTCACTTATCTTCAAACCAAATAAAGAGACAGACATTCTTACATTGTGTAGAAGACCTGTTAAAAATGGGAGTGATACACCCAGTTCCAACCGTGGAACAAGGAATGGGTTTTTACTCAAATCTGTTTGTAGTTCCCAAAAAAGAGGGAACTTTCAGACCAATTCTGGATTTAAAGATCCTAAACAAATTTCTCAGAGTGCCATCGTTCAAAATGGAAACTATTCGAACGATTTTACCTACAATCCAGGAGGGTCAATTTATGACTACCGTGGATCTAAAGGATGCGTATCTACATATTCCTATCCACAAAGATCATCAGTTCCTAAGGTTCGCCTTTCTGGACAAACATTACCAGTTTGTGGCTCTCCCATTCGGGCTAGCCACTGCTCCAAGGATTTTCACAAAGGTACTCGGGTCCCTTCTAGCGGTTCTAAGACCAAGGGGCATTGCAGTGGCACCTTACTTGGACGACATTCTGATACAAGCGTCGTCTCTTTCAAAGGCAAAGGCTCACACAGACATCGTTCTGGCCTTTCTCAGATCTCACGGATGGAAAGTGAACATAGAAAAAAGTTCCCTGTCCCCGTCGACAAGACTTCCTTTCTTGGGGACAATAATAGATTCTTTAGAAATGAAGATTTTCCTGACAGATGTCAGAAAGTCAAAACTTCTAAACGCTTGCAAAGTTCTTCACTCTGTTCCACGACCTTCCATAGCTCAGTGCATGGAAGTAGTAGGGTTGATGGTTGCAGCAATGGACATAGTTCCTTTTGCACAAATTCATCTAAGACCATTACAACTGTGCATGCTGAAACAGTGGAATGGGGACTATACAGACTTGTCTCCAGTGATCCAAGTAGATCAGAAGACCAGAGACTCACTCCGTTGGTGGCTAACCCAGGATCACCTGTCCCAGGGAATGAGCTTCCGCAGACCAGAGTGGGTCATCGTCACGACCGACGCCAGTCTAGTGGGCTGGGGCGCGGTCTGGGACTCCCTGAAAGCTCAGGGGCTATGGTCTTGGGAAGAGTCTCTTCTCCCGATAAACATTCTGGAACTGAGAGCGATATTCAATACTCTCAGGGCTTGGCCTCAACTAGCAAAGGCCAGATTTATAAGATTCCAATCAGACAACATGACGACTGTTGCTTACATCAACCATCGGGGGGAACAAGGAGTTCCCTGGCGATGAGAGAAGTGACCAAAATCATAAAATGGGCGGAGGATCACTCCTGCCACCTATCTGCGATCCACATCCCAGGAGTGGAAAACTGGGAGGCGGATTATCTTAGTCGTCAGACATTCCATCCGGGGGAGTGGGAACTCCACCCGGAGATATTTGACCAGTTGACTCAATTATGGGGCATTCCAGACATGGATCTGATGGCGTCTCGTCAGAACTTCAAGGTTCCTTGCTACAGGTCCAGATCCAGGGATCCCAAGGCGACTCTAGTGGATGCATTAGTAGCGCCTTGGACCTTCAACCTAGCTTATGTGTTTCCACCGTTTCCTCTCATTCCCAGGCTGGTAGCCAGGATCAAGCAGGAGAGGGCCTCTGTGATCTTGATAGCTCCTGCGTGGCCACGCAGGACTTGGTATGCAGACCTGGTGAATATGTCATCGGCTCCACCATGGAAGCTACCTTTGAGACAGGATCTTCTAGTACAAGGTCCATTCGAACATCCAAATCTAGTTTCCCTCCAGCTAACGGCTTGGAGATTGAACGCTTGATTTTATCTAAGCGTGGGTTTTCGGATTCTGTAATAGATACTCTGGTACAAGCCAGAAAACCTGTAACTATAAAAATTTACCATAAAATATGGAAAAGATATATAACTGTTGGTGTGAATCCAAGGGATTCTCATGGAGTAAGATCAAAATTCCTAGGATCCTTTCCTTTCTACAAGAAGGTTTGGATAAGGGATTATCAGCGAGTTCTCTAAAGGGACAGATTTCTGCTTTATCTGTCTTGTTACACAAACGACTGGCAGCTGTGCCTGATGTTCAAGCTTTTGTTCAGGCTTTGGTCAGGATCAAGCCTGTTTACAGACTTTTGACTCCTCCCTGGAGTCTGAATTTAGTTCTTTCAGTTCTTCAAGGGGTTCCGTTTGAATCTCTACATTCCATAGATATCAAGATGTTATCTTGGAAAGTTCTGTTTTTGGTTGCTATTTCTTCTGCTAGAAGAGTTTCTGAGTTATCTGCTTTGCAGTGTAATCCGCCCTATCTGGTGTTCCATTCAGATAAGGTTGTTTTGCGTACTAAACCTGGTTTCCTTCCAAAGGTTGTTTCCAACAAGAATATTAACCAGGAAATAGTTGTGCCATCTTTGTGTCCGAATCCAGTTTCAAAGAAGGAACGTTTGTTACACAATTTAGATGTAGTTCGTGCTTTAAAGTTCTATTTAGAAGCAACAAAGGATTTCAGACAAACGTCTTCTCTGTTTGTCGTTTATTCTGGCAAGAGGAGAGGTCAAAAAGCTACTGCTACCTCTCTTTCCTTTTGGCTAAAAATCATCATCCGATTGGCTTACGAGACTGCCGGACGGCAGCCTCCTGAACGCATCACAGCTCACTCTACTAGGGCTGTGGCTTCCACATGGGCCTTCAAGAACGAGGATTCTGTTGATCAGATATGTAAGGCAGCGACTTGGTCTTCCCTGCACACTTTTGCCAAATTCTACAAATTTGATACTTTTGCTTCTTCAGAGGCTATTTTTGGGAGAAAGGTTTTGCAAGCCGTGGTGCCTTCTGTTTAGGTAACCTGATTGGCTCCCTCCCTTCATCCGTGTCCTAAAGCTTTGGTATTGGTTCCCACAAGTTATGGATGACGCCGTGGACCGGACACACCAATGTTGGAGAAAACAGAATTTATGCTTACCTGATAAATTACTTTCTCCAACGGTGTGTCCGGTCCACGGCCCGCCCTGTTTTTTTAATCAGGTTTGATGAATTTCTTTCTTTAACTACAGTCACCACGGCACCTTATGGTTTCTCCTGTTTTTTCTCCTGTCCGTCGGTCGAATGACTGGGGTGGGCGGAGCCTAGGAGGGACTATATGGACAGCTTTTGCTGTGCTCTTTGCCATTTCCTGTTGGGGAAGAGAATATTCCCACAAGTTATGGATGACGCCGTGGACCGGACACACCGTTGGAGAAAGTAATTTATCAGGTAAGCATAAATTCTGTTTTTTATTGCATTGAAGTTCTATCTAAGTCTGTCAAACATGTCTGACCCTTCAGATAGCCTATGTTCTGTATGTTTAAAGTCCAAGGTGGTTCCCCCATTAAATTTATGTGTGAAGTGTGCCATAGCGTCCAAACAGCTTAAGGACCATACAATCACGCTTAAAGATGTAGCCCAAGATGATTCTTTAGCTGAAGGTAGTGAGGATAGCCCGCTATCCCCTCCTTCTGTGTCAACACCAGCTATGCCCGCGCAAGCAATGCCCAGTACATCTAGCGCTCCAATTGCTATTACTATGCAGCAGTTAGCAGCAGTAATGGATAATTCTCTTGCAGCATTTTTATCCAAACTGCCAGCTTTTCCAAGGAAGCGTGATTGCTCAGTTTTAAATACATAAAATGAGCAAGCAGACGCAGAGGATAATTTATCTGTAGTGCCCTCACATCAATCTGACTTGGCGGTGAGGGAGGGCCTGTCTGAGGGAGAAATTTCTGACACAGGAAAAATTTCTCAGCAGGCAGAGCCTGATACCATAGCATTTAAATGTAAGCTAGAACACCTCCGCGCCCTACTTAAGGAGGTCCTAGCTACACTTGATGATTGTGACCCCTTGGTGGTCCCAGAAAAATTGTGTAAAATGGATAAATTCTTAGAGGTCCCAGTACACACTGATGCGTTTCCGATACCTAAGAGGGTGGCAGATATAGTGAATAAGGAGTGGGAGAAGCCAGGTGTACCTTTTGTTCCCCCTCCTATATTTAAGAAAATGTTCCCAATTGTTGACCCCAGAAGGGACGCGTGGCAGACGGTCCCCAAGGTAGAGGGGGCAGTTTCAACGCTAGCTAAGCGCACGACTATACCAATAGAAGACAGTTGCGCTGTCAAAGATCCTATGGATAAAAAATTGGAAGGTTTACTTAAGAAAATTTTTGTTCAACAAGGTTTTCTTGTTCAACCAATTTCTTGCATTATTCCTGTAACCACTGCAGCGGCTTTTTGGTTTGAAGAACTAGAAAATTCGCTCCAGAAGGAGACTTCTTATGATGAAGTCATGGACAGAATTCACGCCCTGAAGTTGGCTAATTCTTTCATTACGGATGCTGCTTTGCAGTTAGCTAAATTTGCGGCGAAAAATTCTGGTTTCGCAATCATGGCGCGTAGAGCGCTTTGGCTAAAATCGTGGTCGGCGGATGTGTCGTCCAAAACAAAATTGCTTAATATTCCTTTCAAGGGTAAGACCCTATTCGGGCCAGAGTTGAAAGAAATTATTTCAGATATCACTGGGGGAAAGGGCTATGCCCTTCCACAGGATAGACCTTTCAAAGCTAAAAATAAGTCTAATTTTCGTTCCTTTCGCAATTTCAGGAACGGACCGGCTTCTACCTCTACAGCCACTAGGCAAGAGGGTAACGCATCCCAGCCCAAACCAGCATGGAAACCATTGCAAGGCTGGAACAAGGGTAAACAGGCCAAGAAGCCTGCTGCTGCTACCAAGACAGCATGAAGGGGTAGCCCCCGATCCGGGACCGGATCTAGTAGGGGGCAGACTTTATCTCTTTGCACAGGCTTGGGCAAGAGATGTTCCGGACCCCTGGGCTCTAGAAATTGTCTCTCAAGGGTATCTTCTAGAATTCAAGGACCTTCCTCCAAAGGGAAGGTTCCACATGTCTCGCTTGTCTTTAGACCAGATAAAGAGACAGGCATTCTTACATTGCATAGACGACCTTTTAAAAATGGGAGTGATACATCCAGTTCCAACAGCAGAACAAGGACTGGGTTTTTACTCACACCTATTTGTAGAGTAAGAGTAAGAATCATTTGGAGTCACTCTCCCTCTCTATTGTATATATAATTATTTTAGAGAGGATCAGTATACTGTGGCTGACTCATCCACTCACCAAATAGAGTGAAGTTCATTCAACAGCTACATGCTTCTTAGGGGCCACACCAACATAGAGAGGCATATACATTCCTCCCTTGTAGATCCAAAATGTAGTATTCACATATATATATATATACATCTATATATATTAGTGTATATAGGGGCTATAGAATGTTATTAATACTTTTAACTAATTGATACTTCATACACACTATGTGGACCCATTGAGGCCCACACATTGCTTTGTTTAGTATAGTATAGTTATAGCACTATCTCAGATTAAGGGGCCCTATTCAATTTGATGTTTGCAAAAATAACTCTGTTGTATCACTATAGCACAAAGTTGTCAGTTGATATACTGACAGTGAAATTATAACTGATGTTTAACACTTAGCTAGCAAACTCAACATGTTTTCTTTTATTGTGACCCCTGTTAACATTACTTTGATCTAAATGTATACATATATATATGTCTGAAATATTATGTATAAGCAAGTATCATACACATAGACAATTGTTTATGAATAATCTGTTCTGCCAGTCTCATGCCGACCAGGATCTATGTGACTATCCTGCGGGTGATTTCCTCATTACCTTTGCAAGTGATTTGTTTACATTCCAAAAGTCAATGATTTCACCTATCCTGATTGGTCTTTTACACCTTTATAAGGACCCTGGCCGGCAGAAACTGACATCTCTGATGAAGCGCATGTGCTCATGCGCGAAACGCGTAAGATAGGAGCTCACCTGACATGTTGAAGCCTGCTCCAAAATAAACTCTTACTATTGACTACAGGACTCAGCTTCCTTTTTCCTCATTCTGTATCTTCTAGAATTCAAGGACCTTCCTCCAAAGGGAAGGTTCCACATGTCTCGCTTGTCTTTAGACCAGATAAAGAGACAGGCATTCTTACATTGCATAGAAGACCTTTTAAAAATGGGAGTGATACACCCAGTTCCAACAGCAGAACAAGGACTGGGTTTTTACTCAAACCTATTTGTAGTTCCCAAAAAGGAAGGAACTTTCAGGCCAATTCTGGATTTAAAAATCCTAAACAAATTCCTCAGAGTTCCATCATTCAAAATGGAAACCATTCGGACAATCTTACCAATGATCCAGGAGGGTCAATATATGACTACCGTGGACTTAAAGGATGCGTACCTGCATATTCCTATCCACAAAGATCACCATCAGTTCCTAAGGTTCGCCTTTCTGGACAAACATTACCAGTTCGTGGCTCTTCCCTTCGGATTGGCCACTGCCCCCAGAATTTTCACAAAGGTGCTAGGGTCCCTTCTAGCAGTGCTAAGGCCAAGGGGCATTGCAGTAGCACCTTACCTAGACGACATCTTAATACAAGCGTCATCCTTTCACAAATCAAAGGCTCATACGGACATTGTTCTAGCCTTTCTAAGGTCTCACGGATGGAAGGTGAACATAGAAAAGAGTTCCCTGTCTCCGTTCACAAGGGTTCCCTTCCTGGGAACTATAATAGACTCGGTAGAAATGAAGATCTTTCTGACGGAGGTCAGGAAGTTAAAACTTTTAAACACTTGTCGAGTTCTTCAAGCCATTCCTCAACCCTCCATAGCTCAGTGCATGGAGTTAATAGGACTAATGGTGGCGGCAATGGACGTGGTTCCATTTGCTCAAATTCATTTAAGACCACTGCAACTGTGCATGCTCAAACAGTGGAATGGGGATTATGCAGATTTGTTTCCCCAAATACAAATGGACCAGAAAACCAGAGAGTCACTCCTCTGGTGGTTGTCTCAGGATCACCTGTCTCAGGGAATGAGTTTCCGCAGACCAGAGTGGATCATTGTCACGACCGATGCCAGCCTCTTAGGCTGGGGTGCTATCTGGGAGTCCCTGAAAGCTCAGGGTCTTTGGTCTCGGGAAGAATCTCTTCTCCCGATAAACATTTTGGAATTGAGAGCGATATTTAATGCGCTCCAGGCATGGCCTCAACTGGCGGAGGCCAAATTCATCAGATTTCAGTCGGACAACATGACGACTGTAGCGTACATCAATCATCAGGGAGGAACAAAGAGTTCCCTGGCGATGAGGGAGGTATCCAAGATCATCAAATGGGCAGAGGATCACTCCTGCAATCTATCAGCAATTCACATCCCAGGAGTAGACAACTGGGAGGCGGATTATCTGAGTCGTCAGACTTTTCATCCGGGGGAGTGGGAACTTCACCCGGAGGTTTTTGCCCAGTTAACTCAACTATGGGGCCTTCCAGATCTGGATCTGATGGCGTCACGTCAGAACTCCAAAGTTCCACGTTACGGGTCCAGGTCCAGGGATCCCAAGGTGACATTGGTAGATGCTTTAGTGGCGCCTTGGTCGTTCAATCTAGCTTATGTCTTTCCACCGTTTCCTCTTCTCCCCCGGCTGGTAGCCAGGATCAAACAGGAGAAGGCTTCGGTGATTCTAATAGCTCCTGCGTGGCCACGCAGGACTTGGTATGCAGACCTGGTGAATATGTCATCGGTTCCACCATGGAAGCTACCTTTGAGGCAGGACCTTCTAATCCAAGGTCCATTCCAACATCCAAACCTAGTTTCTCTGCAACTGACTGCTTGGAGATTGAACGCTTGATTCTAACTAAGCGTGGGTTTTCGGAATTAGTGATAGATACTCTGATTCATGCTAGAAAACCTGTCACCAGGAAAATTTACCATAAGATATGGCGAAAATATCTTTGCTGGTGCGAATCCAAGGGTTACTCGTGGAGTAAGATTAGGATTCCAAGGATTCTATCTTTTCTCCAAGAAGGATTGGAGAAAGGTCTGTCAGCTAGTTCCCTAAAAGGACAGATATCTGCTCTGTCTGTCTTGTTGCACAAGCGTCTGGCAGCCGTGCCAGATGTTCAGGCGTTCGTACAGACTTTAGTCAGAATCAAGCCTGTCTATAGACCTGTGGCTCCTCCATGGAGTCTAAATTTAGTTCTTTCAGTTCTTCAAGGGGTTCCGTTTGAACCTCTACATTCCATAGATATTAAGTTACTATCTTGGAAAGTTTTGTTTTTGGTTGCTATTTCTTCTGCTAGAAGAGTTTCTGAATTGTCTGCTTTGCAGTGTAATTCACCCTATCTGGTGTTTCATACAGATAAGGTCGTTTTACGCACCAAGCCTGGTTTTCTTCCAAAAGTGGTTTCCAATAAGAATATTAACCAGGAAATAGTAGTTCCTTCTCTGTGTCCTAATCCAGTTTCTAACAAGGAACGTCTATTACACAATCTTGATGTGGTTCGCGCTTTGAAGTTTTATCTAAAAGCAACTAAAGACTTCAGACAAACATCGTCCCTGTTTGTCGGCTATTCTGGCAAGAGGAGAGGTCAAAAGGCGACTGCGACCTCTCTATCTTTCTGGCTGAAAATCATCATCCGGTTGGCCTATGAGACTGCTTTCAAGAATGAGGCTTCTGTTGAACAGATCTGTAAGGCAGCGACTTGGTCTTCACTGCATACATTTGCCAAATTTTACAAATTCGATACTTTTGCTTCTTCGGAGGCTATTTTTGGGAGAAAGGTTTTACAAGCAGTGGTGCCTTTCGTTTAGGTTACCTGACTTGTTCCCTCCCTTCATCCGTGTCCTAAAGCTTTGGTATTGGTTCACACAAGTAAGGATGAAGCCGTGGACCAGATACACCAATGTAGGAGAAAACAGAATTTATGTTTACCTGATAAATTTCTTTCTCCTACGGTGCATTCGGTTCTTGGCCCACCCTGGCATTTGTTCAGGTTTAAATTTTATTTATTGTAAACTACAGTCACCACTGCACCCTATGGTTCTCCTTTTTCTCCTAACCGTCGGTCGAATGACTGGGGGGGCGGAGCCTGAGGGGAACTATATGGACAGCTCTGCTGTGTGCTCTCTTTGCCACTTCCTGTAGGGATTGAGAATATCCCACAAGTAAGGATGAAGCCGTGGACCGGATACACCGTAGGAGAAAGAAATTTATCAGGTAAACATAAATTCTGTTTTTCGCATCAGGTAATAAAAAAAAAAAGGGGGTAGGGATACTGATACCCTTCTCCTTGACACACATAGAACGAGACCTGGAAGGAAGGTTTCTAATAGTCGTAGGTACTCTACAAAACAGAATGATCACTCTAGTCAACGCATACTCCCCAAATCAGCACCAAAAAAAGTTTTTGACCTCCCTAACAAACAAAATTCTTGAATCAAGAAAAGGAGCTCTGATCATTGGAGGTGACCTTAACCTCCTACTAGACCCCCAACTAGATACATCTAGGTCCACACCAAGGAAAATAATTAAACAATGTAACGCTAGACTTACAGAATTAGCGGTCCACGACACATGGAGAATCTTACATCCAATACAGCGTGACAATACTTTCTTCTTACATCCCCATAACCTGTTCACTAGGATTGATTATATTTTTACAGACCAGTCCACCTTAGCCTCAGTCACGGCCACTCAAATACTCCCAATAACCTGGTCCGATCATGCCCCAGTGATCTGTAACATGAAGTGGCCTACCATATCCGACTATCCATTTATATGGAGATTTGACGACTTCATGCTAAACAATCAAGTAGCCAGAACACAGATAGAAAACAAACTTATGGAATACTTCCAACATAACAATATTAATGAAACACCTAAACATGTAGTGTGGGAGGCGCACAAATGTGTATTAAGGGGAGAACTCATTAACAAAAAAGCCCTCCTCTCCAAACAAACTAGAACCAAATACACATATCTGCTATCCAAAATACATGATCAAGAGGTAAACCACAATAAAACACCTACAGACCCGTTAATTAAAGCGGAGCTACAGCATACAAGGGAGGAAATACAAAACCTACACTCTATAGAATACCAAAAAAGACATTAACATTACAACAGAAATTTTTTGAATTTGGTGATAAACCCGGCAAATTACTAGCTAGGGCATTGGAATGGAAGCAATTAAAATCACACATACACACAATTACTAATCAACACAACCACAAGTGCTCTGATAGTCCGGGAATAGCATAAGTATTACCTACATACTACTATAATCTCTACAATATTCGGAACATCAGTAACACTCAAGGAGGAGGAGACACACACTCATCTCTACAAGACATTGACTCATATTTAAACACCTTAGAGCTACCCTCGTTATCACAAGAGGAGGCTGAGGAGTTGGATTCTCCTATTTCATCGGCTGAAGTAGCCCACACTATCGACACACTATCAGTTGGTAAACTGATACCGTCAAATACTATAAATTATTTAAACATATACTGTCACCACACCTGGCATCACTATTTAATTCAATAGGAGACACACTGGAGTTCCCCCCCCTCTATGCTATTAGCACACATAACCACCATACCAAAACCTGGGAAACCAGCAAATCACCCAGAGAATTTTTGGCCAATTTCACTTTTGAATGTGGATTTAAAGATATATGCTAAAATACTATCAAGTAGATTAATCAAATTTATGCCAAATCTAATATCCCCTGACCAGGTGGTGTTTATCCCTGGCCGAGAGGCTAGGGACAATACCATAAAGGCCACATTACTAGTAAACTATGCACAATGTAACAATATCCCATCAATACTTGTATCCACAGATGCTGAGAAGGCCTTCAACAGGGTCAGCTGGACCTTTCTTAGGGCTATCCTGTCGAAGATGAACTTCAGACAACAGTTTATTGATAAGGTCTTTGCCCTGTACTCGTCACCTTCAGCGCAGGTTAAAATAAACAATATCCTGTCAAATCCTTTTCATATCAGCAACGGCACGCGACTACTGTTTGCACTGACGATAGAGGTGTTGGCTCAAAAAAATTAGGGAGAATAAGAAAATTTGGGGGATTTGGATAGGAGATCAGGAGCATAAGCTGTCTCTGTATGCGGACGACGTGCTGTTGTACATGTCAGACCCTCTGACTTCACTCCCAGAGGCCCTGCGGGAATTTGAGGAGTATGGTAGAGTTTCAAATTTCCACCTGAACCACAGCAATTCAGAGATTCTCAATGTTAATCTCCCCCAAATTGAGTTGTGTTAACTCGCAGGCCTGTGTAAGTTACGCATCCAAATCCACACGCTTAAGTATTTGGGGGTTAGCCTTACACCAAAAGTAGATGCTCTTTTTGAGGCCAATTACATACACCTCCTTTCTTCAATTGTTTGTGATCTTTCCTCATGGAGGAATAAAAAAGTCTTGTGGCTGGGTAGAATTAGTATAATTAAAATGAATGTTCTCCACAGGATCCTATACTACCTCCAGACCCTCCCAATCCCTTTCCCAACATATTATTTTCAAAAATTACAGGGCGCAATAGAAGATTTCATCTGGGGTGGTGTAAAACTTAGAATCGCAAAGGGTACACTCTACCTAACAAAAGAAAGGGGTGGACTGGGAGTCCCAAACCTTTTTATGTATAAGAGAGCCATTTACCTCCAACACCAGTTAGAATGGAGCATAAACTCAGGGGATAAGACATGGATTCAGGTGGGGAGAGCAATAATGGGTACATACAATATAGGCTCACTGGGATGGACCTCCTCTAAGACCAGACCCAAAATTATCAGCTCTTACCCATTTCTGCGAGAATTTTTCTTACAGTGGGACAAGACATTAACAGAATCTCCACATGTTTCCTCAAATCCCTCACCCTTGTCCTCCTTCACTCATAACCCAGATATGCGCTTCACTAACGCACAACACATTAACTTAGACAAAACCCAATTAGAACAAACAACATTTCACAGATTATTATCTGAGAGGAAACTCAAAAGTAAGGAAGAACTAGATAGAAATAACCTTGTGCTGCCTTAGTACTTTCGCGCACAATTACATTACTTACAAACACACAAAAGCTCAGAAAGCTTAACCAGCCAACTTACATTGTTGGAAACGTTATGCTTGTTACCTCGTACTCCATCTCATCTTATTTCCATCATGTACCGCTTGCTAACCTCACACAGGGAGACACCACTGCCGTCTTATATTAGACGGTGGAATAGAGAATTGACACCCCCTCCTTCTGATGAGGACTGGTTGAGGATATTTCGAAACCATAGTAAAGCCTCTGTCTCTGCTAGGCTCCTTGAATCTAACTACAAATTCCTCTCTTTATGGTACCTCACACCAAAAAAAAAAAAAAAAAAAGATATATAAACAAACAGATGGGAGATGTTGGAGGGGTTGCAGGAAACAGGGAACACACTCTCACGTTTGGTGGCACTGCAAAACAATCCAACCATTCTGGCAAGAAGTCTTGGACATGATAGACTCTAAGTTACAAATCACGTTAACAAGACAGCATGGCCTCCTGCTTTTCCATGGTCTCCCTAGGCTCACAGACAAACCCAAGAAGCACCTATTATACATTATCGGCTAGATTGAGTTTTGTCTGTAACGACCCACGTAGCTAACGCTGGGTTTTTTCCCCCCGCACCTTTTAAATACTGCTGGTAATCTAGAGTTCACAGAAGGGCTGCGTTAGGCTCCAAAAAGGGTGTAAGGATTTAGTAGAGAGTGAGGATGGATCACAACTGCAGAGTATGCAAAATAAATGATTTGTATCACTTTTGGCAAATGGACTATTGAACAGCATAGACCAAGCTGCTTTCAGTGAAGTTGTTATTCTCAAGTAATTGAATTGCAGATCAGAAACTTGTCTGGCAACGAATGATATAAATCACATATGCTGTTGAACGTCACAGCAATAGTATAGACATAAACAAAGGCTGCATAAATAAAAAGAGAGAAGCGCTCAACCTGGGAACGAACAATAGCATAATAGCTTGTTCTATGGCTAGTTACCACCCTAGAAGCAGCCTCTTTTTGCTCAATATGTGCCTTTCACAGAGAAGAACTTTCCTGTAGCATATCAGTCTGATCCTGACTTCACAGTACAGTCCAGCCCCGAAATACCAGGCAATCCCTCTCTGAACAAGAGAAATAGCAAAACCCCAGACGTACGTTTCGGCCTATTGTGGGCCTCGTCAGTGAGGTGCAGCCATATCCCTCTAGGCACACTGAGCAACGGGTCCACGTCTGGATTCCCGCATCACACTTAGGGAGACTTCCCTAAGTGTCATAATTTGCATAAATAAAAAGAGAGAAGCGCTCAACCTGGGAACGAACAATAGCATAATAGCTTGTTCTATGGCTAGTTACCACCCTAGAAGCAGCCTCTTTTTGCTCAATATGTGCCTTTCACAGAGAAGAACTTTCCTGTAGCATATCAGTCTGATCCTGACTTCACAGTACAGTCCAGCCCCGAAATACCAGGCAATCCCTCTCTGAACAAGAGAAATAGCAAAACCCCAGACGTACGTTTCGGCCTATTGTGGGCCTCGTCAGTGAGGTGCAGCCATATCCCTCTAGGCACACTGAGCAACGGGTCCACGTCTGGATTCCCGCATCACACTTAGGGAGACTTCCCTAAGTGTCATAATTTGCATAAATAAAAAGAGAGAAGCGCTCAACCTGGGAACGAACAATAGCATAATAGCTTGTTCTATGGCTAGTTACCACCCTAGAAGCAGCCTCTTTTTGCTCAATATGTGCCTTTCACAGAGAAGAACTTTCCTGTAGCATATCAGTCTGATCCTGACTTCACAGTACAGTCCAGCCCCGAAATACCAGGCAATCCCTCTCTGAACAAGAGAAATAGCAAAACCCCAGACGTACGTTTCGGCCTATTGTGGGCCTCGTCAGTGAGGTGCAGCCATATCCCTCTAGGCACACTGAGCAACGGGTCCACGTCTGGATTCCCGCATCACACTTAGGGAGACTTCCCTAAGTGTCATAATTTGCATAAATAAAAAGAGAGAAGCGCTCAACCTGGGAACGAACAATAGCATAATAGCTTGTTCTATGGCTAGTTACCACCCTAGAAGCAGCCTCTTTTTGCTCAATATGTGCCTTTCACAGAGAAGAACTTTCCTGTAGCATATCAGTCCGATCCTGACTTCACAGTACAGTCCAGCCCCGAAATACCAGGCAATCCCTCTCTGAACAAGAGAAATAGCAAAACCCCAGACGTACGTTTCGGCCTATTGTGGGCCTCGTCAGTGAGGTGCAGCCATATCCCTCTAGGCACACTGAGCAACGGGTCCACGTCTGGATTCCCGCATCACACTTAGGGAGACTTCCCTAAGTGTCATAATTTGCATAAATAAAAAGAGAGAAGCGCTCAACCTGGGAACGAACAATAGCATAATAGCTTGTTCTATGGCTAGTTACCACCCTAGAAGCAGCCTCTTTTTGCTCAATATGTGCCTTTCACAGAGAAGAACTTTCCTGTAGCATATCAGTCTGATCCTGACTTCACAGTACAGTCCAGCCCCGAAATACCAGGCAATCCCTCTCTGAACAAGAGAAATAGCAAAACCCCAGACGTACGTTTCGGCCTATTGTGGGCCTCGTCAGTGAGGTGCAGCCATATCCCTCTAGGCACACTGAGCAACGGGTCCACGTCTGGATTCCCGCATCACACTTAGGGAGACTTCCCTAAGTGTCATAATTTGCATAAATAAAAAGAGAGAAGCGCTCAACCTGGGAACGAACAATAGCATAATAGCTTGTTCTATGGCTAGTTACCACCCTAGAAGCAGCCTCTTTTTGCTCAATATGTGCCTTTCACAGAGAAGAACTTTCCTGTAGCATATCAGTCTGATCCTGACTTCACAGTACAGTCCAGCCCCGAAATACCAGGCAATCCCTCTCTGAACAAGAGAAATAGCAAAACCCCAGACGTACGTTTCGGCCTATTGTGGGCCTCGTCAGTGAGGTGCAGCCATATCCCTCTAGGCACACTGAGCAACGGGTCCACGTCTGGATTCCCGCATCACACTTAGGGAGACTTCCCTAAGTGTCATAATTTGCATAAATAAAAAGAGAGAAGCGCTCAACCTGGGAACGAACAATAGCATAATAGCTTGTTCTATGGCTAGTTACCACCATAGAAGCAGCCTCTTTTTGCTCAATATGTGCCTTTCACAGAGAAGAACTTTCCTGTAGCATATCAGTCTGATCCTGACTTCACAGTACAGTCCAGCCCCGAAATACCAGGCAATCCCTCTCTGAACAAGAGAAATAGCAAAACCCCAGACGTACGTTTCGGCCTATTGTGGGCCTCGTCAGTGAGGTGCAGCCATATCCCTCTAGGCACACTGAGCAACGAGTCCACGTCTGGATTCCCGCATCACACTTAGGGACACTTCCCTAAGTGTCATAATTTGCATAAATAAAAAGAGAGAAGCGCTCAACCTGGGAACGAACAATAGCATAATAGCTTGTTCTATGGCTAGTTACCACCCTAGAAGCAGCCTCTTTTTGCTCAATATGTGCCTTTCACAGAGAAGAACTTTCCTGTAGCATATCAGTCTGATCCTGACTTCACAGTACAGTCCAGCCCCGAAATACCAGGCAATCCCTCTCTGAACAAGAGAAATAGCAAAACCCCAGACGTACGTTTCGGCCTATTGTGGGCCTCGTCAGTGAGGTGCAGCCATATCCCTCTAGGCACACTGAGCAACGGGTCCACGTCTGGATTCCCGCATCACACTTAGGGAGACTTCCCTAAGTGTCATAATTTGCATAAATAAAAAGAGAGAAGCGCTCAACCTGGGAACGAACAATAGCATAATAGCTTGTTCTATGGCTAGTTACCACCCTAGAAGCAGCCTCTTTTTGCTCAATATGTGCCTTTCACAGAGAAGAACTTTCCTGTAGCATATCAGTCTGATCCTGACTTCACAGTACAGTCCAGCCCCGAAATACCAGGCAATCCCTCTCTGAACAAGAGAAATAGCAAAACCCCAGAGCAAAAAGAGGCTGCTTCCAGGGTGGTAACTAGCCATAGAACAAGCTATTATGCTATTGTTCGTTCCCAGGTTGAGCGCTTCTCTCTTTTTATTTATGCAAATTATGACACTTAGGGAAGTCTCCCTAAGTGTGATGCGGGAATCCAGACGTGGACCCGTTGCTCAGTGTGCCTAGAGGGATATGGCTGCACCTCACTGACGAGGCCCACAGTGGGCCGAAACGTACGTCTGGGGTTTTGCTGTTTCTCTTGTTCAGAAAGGGATTGCCTGGTATTTCGGGGCTGGACTGTACTGTGAAGTCAGGATCAGACTGATATGCTACAGGAAAGTTCTTTTCTGTGAAAGGCACATATTGAGCAAAAAGAGGCTGCTTCCAGGGTGGTAACTAGCCATAGAACAAGCTATTATGCTATTGTTCGTTCCCAGGTTGAGCGCTTCTCTCTTTTTATTTATGCAAATTATGACACTTAGGGAAGTCTCCCTAAGTGTGATGCGGGAATCCAGACGTGGACCCGTTGCTCAGTGTGCCTAGAGGGATATGGCTGCACCTCACTGACGAGGCCCACAGTGGGCCGAAACGTACGTCTGGGGTTTTGCTGTTTCTCTTGTTCAGAAAGGGATTGCCTGGTATTTCGGGGCTGGACTGTACTGTGAAGTCAGGATCAGACTGATATGCTACAGGAAAGTTCTTTTCTGTGAAAGGCACATATTGAGCAAAAAGAGGCTGCTTCCAGGGTGGTAACTACCCATAGAACAAGCTATTATGCTATTGTTCGTTCCCAGGTTGAGCGCTTCTCTCTTTTTATTTATGCAAATTATGACACTTAGGGAAGTCTCCCTAAGTGTGATGCGGGAATCCAGACGTGGACCCGTTGCTCAGTGTGCCTAGAGGGATATGGCTGCACCTCACTGACGAGGCCCACAGTGGGCCGAAACGTACGTCTGGGGTTTTGCTGTTTCTCTTGTTCAGAAAGGGATTGCCTGGTATTTCGGGGCTGGACTGTACTGTGAAGTCAGGATCAGACTGATATGCTACAGGAAAGTTCTTTTCTGTGAAAGGCACATATTGAGCAAAAAGAGGCTGCTTCCAGGGTGGTAACTAGCCATAGAACAAGCTATTATGCTATTGTTCGTTCCCAGGTTGAGCGCTTCTCTCTTTTTATTTATAAACAAAGGCTGGATCAGAAGAAATATAAAAAATTAAATCAATTTCTTAGTAGCAATATTTAGAGTTCAGCTAGCTCCCAGTACTATAAATCTTGATAAAGAAAAGCAGAGTTCCAGAAAGCAGGTAGTGTTGCTATTAGTGCTGGAGTAAGATATAATAGTTCAGTGTGAAGTGTAACTCTCAGTTTTAGACACTGTTAGTTAGTTTGTCACAGAATGGTATACACATGTGCTGAAAGTCTTGCGGTCAGTAGAGCAGCAGGGAAAAGCAAAGTTCAAGGTTTATTTGTACAGCACAGCTTAAAGTAACTACAGTGCTTACCCCCAGTCACCGGATGGTGTGTAATAGAAGCGGAATTAATTCTGAGATGTCCTTGTACTTAGTCCGTGGGAGGTTGTTTGTAGAAGAGTTGCACTGTGTTGCAGTGGAAGAGAGGTTGAAGTCCGGTGTGTGAGAAACGCTTCAGTGGCTCAGATGAGATAGCAACTCAGAGGGAGACGGCAGCAAACACACTGCAGTATGAAATAAGTCTCTGTTGTAGCGTGCACGTTAAAAAAGAAAAACTCGCCTCTGTAAAACTTTCTGTAGGCAAAATGAGCATATGAACCGGCAGTAAAAAATAAGTAATCCCAAGGTATTAGCTGATTCAGAAATTGGAAGAAAAGCAGACTGGTTTGTTTTCAGAAAAAACACACAGCAAGTGGAAAACAGACACGCTTCAGAGCTAGTCTAGAAACTTAATAATTAAGCACCTGTCTGCAGTCAGCTGATGCCTTAAGTACAGGTAAGGCTGAAGTCAGGTGAATGGGAAAGGCATAGGTAAAACATGGAGCGGAATCCATACATAAGGTGAATGGGAAAGGCATAGGTAAAACATGAAGCGGAATCCTTACATACGCCCCCCTTCAAGCAAGCCGATCCTCGGCTTGATGTTTAGGTCTAAGGGGATATCGTCTGTGGAAACGAGAGATGAGTCTAGGTGCATCTATATTGGTATAAGGCTCCCAAGTGTCATCATCAGGTGAGTAGCCTTTCCATCTGACCAGATATTGTAAGACACCTTTATGCCGTCTGGAATCCAGGAGGTCTTGAATTTCATAAGTGTCCGGATCTAGGGGTACAGGTACAGGTGGTAAAATGGTTTTCACTGAAGGATCATCTGAAGCTGGTTTAAGAAGGGACACATGAAAAGTAGGATGGATGGGTATAGAACTAGGAAGGTCCAGAGTAACTGCATTTGGGTTAACAACGTGAGTGAGAGTGAACGGTCCGATATATAATCCTGCTAGTTTTTTACTGGGAACAGGGATTTTTATGTTTTTTGTCGAAAGCCAAACTTTATCCCCTATGGCATAAGATGGTGATGGTCGTCTGCGTAAGTCGTAGTATTTCTTCTGTGAGGTCTGAGCCTGTTGAATATTTGTTTTTAGGAAGTGGAAGTTTTCAGCGAGCTTCTGCAGTAGATCATCTACAGAAGGAGAATTTGGGTTATCCGTTTGTTCCAGGGAGAAATGAGGATGAAAAGCATAGTTTGCAAAGAAGGGTGAAACTTTGGTGGATGAATTAACCGAGTTATTGTAGGCAAATTCGGCCAGATATAGGTATTGTGACCATTCATTTTGCTGATAAGAGCAATAACAGCGTAGATACTGCTCTAGCCATTGATTTAATTTCTCTGTTTGGCCATTTGTTTGTGGATGGAAGGCAGTACTTAGGCGATGATCAATTTTCAGTTGAGCAGAAAGACTTTTCCAGAACTTCGAGGTAAACTGAGTACCCCTATCAGTTGTTATGATGGAAGGAATTCCGTGGTATCTGACAATCGAATTTAAGAAGAGTTGTGCTGTCTCACTGGAAGTGGGAAGTTTGTTAAAAGGGATAAAATGAGCCATTTTGGTCAGGATGTCTGTGACAACTAGAATGGTGTTGAAACCTGAACTCACAGGTAATTCAACTATGAAGTCCATGCCGAGATGTAACCAAGGTCTATCAGGTATTTGAATTGGAAGAAGATGTCCATATGGCTTGGCCCTTTCCTTTTTGGAAGTAATGCAGATGGAGCAGTTTGAGATATAGTTTTTCACAGATGTTTCCAAATTTGGCCACCAGTAGGATCTGCTGAGAAGTTCCTTTGTTTTCATAATACCTGGATGTTCAAGGAGAGGTGGATCATGATGTTGTTTAATTAGAGCAGGTCTAAGAATCTCGGGGACATACAAGAGAGTCCCATGATAGTAGAGGTTGTTTCTACGAGATAGTCGGAGTTGAGGTAGCTGAGGATCTGACCGTAAAGCTGTTTGAAGTTGCGTCTTGAAAGTGGACAGTAGACCCAAAAATCTATCTGGGGGAATGATAGAAGTAGATTCCTGAGTGTTTGGAGGTCTAGGGTCTTTCCTAGAAAGTGCGTCCGCCTTTCCATTTTTAGAGCCGGGCCTGTAGATGATTTGATAGTTAAACCTGCTGAAGTATAGGCTCCATCTTACCTGTCGACTAGAGAGAGTTTTATTCCTCTGTAGGAACTCGAGATTACGGTGATCCGTGTAGATGATTATTGGTAAGACGGTGCCCTCCAGGAGATGCCTCCAATGTTCAAAGGCACGTTTTATCGCCAGGAGTTCCTTTTCTCCAACAGCATAGTTCATCTCAGGTGCAGAAAGAATTTTGGAATAGAAAGCTACTGGATGTAGTGGTTGGGATATACTGCGTCTTTGCGAGAGGACAGCTCCAAGAGCATAATCGGAGGAATCCACCTCCAAAATGAATTGGAGAGAAGGGTCAGGAAATTGAAGTATTGGAGCTGAGCAGAAGGAGTTTTTTAATGAGTTGAAAGCTTCAGTTGCCTTGGAGTTCCAGGTGAAAGGTGTACTGGAACTGGTGAGTACAGTGAGAGGTTTAGCAATTTGAGAGAAATTTTTAATAAACTTTCTATAATAGTTGCTAAACCCGAGGAAACGTTGTAGTTCCTTCCTATTTTTTGGTTGTGGCCAGTTTTTTACTGAATCGACTTTGTTAGCCTGCATTTGGATACCTTTTGGGCCAATGGAGTACCCCAAAAAATCTATTTCCTTGGTGTGGAATACACACTTTTCTAGCTTTGCATATAGCCTATGAACTTGGAGCCTGGAAAGTATCCAACTAACATGTTTAACATGTTCTTCAAGCGTGTTTGAGTACACTAGAATGTCGTCCAGGTATACGACCACACAAGTATCAAGAAGATCGTGAAATATATCGTTAATAAAATACTGGAATGTGGCCGGGGCGTTAGTTAACCCGAACGGCATTACCAGGTACTCAAACAGGCCGTATCTTGTCCTAAAAGCGGTCAACCACTCATCCCCTTCTCTTATGCGGACAAGGTTATAAGCCCCTCTTAGATCTAATTTGGTGAAGATTTTGGCATGTTGGAGGCGTTCAATGAGTTCGGGGATGAGTGGTAGGGGATACCTGTTTTTTATCGTAATTTTATTGAGTTCCCTGAAGTCGATGATTGGTCGAAAGGAGTTATCTTTGTTTCTTACAAAGAAGAACCCGGCTGCTGCTGGAGAGACTGAAGGACGTATAAAACCTTTTTTTTAAGTTTTCATCTAAATACGTCTTTAAATGATCAAGCTCGGGTTGGCAAAGAGGGTAGAGATGACCGTAGGGAGGAGTGGTACCAGGTGTGAGGTCGATCGGACAGTCATACGACCGATGAGGAGGTAGAGTATCAGCTTCCTTCTTACTGAATACGTCTGTAAACTTCTCATATACTTTAGGTATGTGTGGAGTTTCTGTCAAATGGAAGAGAACAGAATGATTTAGACAGGTTTGCTGGCAATATGGTGAATCAAATTTTACTTCCAAAGAACTCCAATTGATCACAGGTTCGTGTAAACGAAGCCATTGCAACCCTAGTACAATGGGGAATAGAGGAGAGGTAATAACATCAAAGGTGATGTATTCCTGATGTGAACCTAGGGTGGATACCAGAATGGGAATTGTATGCTGAGTAATAGGACCAGAAGAAATTTCAGACCCATCTACAACCCGTATAGAGACAGGAGACAATTTAGTGATGAGAGGTATTTTATTTTTTTCAACAATAGCTTTATCTATGTAATTCCCTTGGGCTCCTGTGTCAATTATAGCTTCTTTCGTCATGCGATTGCTGTCCCACTGTAAAGAGAGGGTTAAAGTACAGTGAATTGGTTTATTATGTTCAATCATTGAAGTCAAATGTAAGAGAGACTTACTATTTTTATTTTTACGTAGGGAGGGGCATTCGCGGATAGGATGGTTTGGACTTCCACAATACATACACAGTCCTTTTGATTTTCTTCTAAACCTTTCTTCAGAGGTCAATGGACCCCTCATAAAGCCTATATCCATAGGTTCAGGCACACTTGATGAAGAAGCAGTTGGAGGAGGATGGAATGATCTCTTGTAAGAAGAATCCCCAATTTGACGCTCTGACTTCCTTTCGCGAAGCCTTCTATCTATTTGCATTGAGAGCTTCATGAGGCCGTCTAAGGAGTCAGGGAGATCAGTTCGGGCTAGCTCATCTTTAACTGCTTCCGAGAGTCCTAGGCGAAATTGGTTTCTTAAGGCAATCACGTTCCATTGGGAGTCAATGGCATGTTGTTTAAACTCCGTTATATAAACTTCAACAGGACGGTTGCCTTGCTTTAGTTTCCGCATCTTGCTTTCTGCAGTCAATTGTAAATTTGAGTCTGAATAAAGTTCATCCAAGACTGCTAGAAAAGACTGTAGGGATGATAGAATAGGATCGTTGGTTTCAAAGAGCGTGTCTGCCCAGATTCGGGGTTCACCCCGTAGATAGGTAATCATTGTGAGCACTTTAATCTTATCATTAGGATATGTGAGTGGCTTAAGGTTGAAAGTGAGGAGGCAGGCATTCCTATATTGGCGATAGAGACTCCTATCACCATTGAACAAATCAGGTGCTGCAATCTGTGGTTCCACAATAGATTCAGCAGCTTTTGCTTTGGGAGGAGTTGTCTCTCTTATAACCTTAGTTAAAGTCTCATTTTCAACCTTTAGATCTCTAAGGCCTTGACTGAGTTCATCTACTCTTTTAGACAGGTTGTAAACGAATTGGGGCAATTCTGCTGGATCCATATTTTTTAAGGCTTAATTATTCTGTAAGGATTTAGTAGAGAGTGAGGATGGATCACAACTGCAGAGTATGCAAAATAAATGATTTGTATCACTTTTGGCAAATGGACTATTGAACAGCATAGACCAAGCTGCTTTCAGTGAAGTTGTTATTCTCAAGTAATTGAATTGCAGATCAGAAACTTGTCTGGCAACGAATGATGTAAATCACATATGCTGTTGAACGTCACAGCAATAGTATAGACATAAACAAAGGCTGGATCAGAAGAAATATAAAAAATTAAATCAATTTCTTAGTAGCAATATTTAGAGTTCAGCTAGCTCCCAGTACTATAAATCTTGATAAAGAAAAGCAGAGTTCCAGAAAGCAGGTAGTGTTGCTATTAGTGCTGGAGTAAGATATAATAGTTCAGTGTGAAGTGTAACTCTCAGTTTTAGACACTGTTAGTTAGTTTGTCACAGAATGGTATACACATGTGCTGAAAGTCTTGCGGTCAGTAGAGCAGCAGGGAAAAGCAAAGTTCAAGGTTTATTTGTACAGCACAGCTTAAAGTAACTACAGTGCTTACCCCCAGTCACCGGATGGTGTGTAATAGAAGCGGAATTAATTCTGAGATGTCCTTGTACTTAGTCCGTGGGAGGTTGTTTGTAGAAGAGTTGCACTGTGTTGCAGTGGAAGAGAGGTTGAAGTCCGGTGTGTGAGAAACGCTTCAGTGGCTCAGATGAGATAGCAACTCAGAGGGAGACGGCAGCAAACACACTGCAGTATGAAATAAGTCTCTGTTGTAGCGTGCACGCTAAAAAAGAAAAACTCGCCTCTGTAAAACTTTCTGTAGGCAAAATGAGCATATGAACCGGCAGTAAAAAATAAGTAATCCCAAGGTATTAGCTGATTCAGAAATTGGAAGAAAAGCAGACTGGTTTGTTTTCAGAAAAAACACACAGCAAGTGGAAAACAGACACGCTTCAGAGCTAGTCTAGAAACTTAATAATTAAGCACCTGTCTGCAGTCAGCTGATGCCTTAAGTACAGGTAAGACTGAAGTCAGGTGAATGGGAAAGGCATAGGTAAAACATGGAGCGGAATCCATACATAAGGTGAATGGGAAAGGCATAGGTAAAACATGAAGCGGAATCCTTACAAAGGGAGCGTATGGCATATTTACCGCCATTGCAACTCTCAATACCAGCGGTGCTTACGGACGCGGCCAGCTTAAAAAATGTGCTCGTGCACGATTCCCCCATAGAAAACACCTGCAAAAAAGCAGCGTTTAGCTCTTAACGCAGCCCCATTGTTTCCTATGGGGAAACAGTTTCTAAGTCTACACCTAACACCCTAACATGTACCCCGAGTCTAAACACCCCTAGCCTTACACTTATTAACCCCTAATCTGCCACCTCCGCTATCGCTGACCCCTGCATATTTTTTTATAACCCCTAATCTGCCGCTCCGTACACCGCCGCAACCTACATTACACCTATGTACCCCTAATCTGCTGCCCCTAACACCGCTGACCCCTATATTATATTTATTAACCCCTAATCTGCCCCCCACAACGTCGCCGCCAGCTACCAACAATAATTAACCCCTAATCTGCCGACCGGACCTCACCGCTACTATAATAAATGTATTAACCCCTAATCCACCTCACTAACCCTATAATAAATAGTATTAACCCCTAATCTGCCCTCCCTAACATCGCTGACACCTAACTTCAAGTATTAACCCCTAATCTGCCAACCGGACCTCACCGCTACTCTAATAAATGTATTAACCCCTAAAGCTAAGTCTAACACTAACACCCCCCTAAATTAAATATAATTTAAATCTAACGAAATAAATTAACTCTTATTAAATAACATTCCTATTTAAAGCTAAATACTTACCTGTAAAATAAACCCTAATATAGCTACAATATAAATTATAATTATATTGTAGCTATTTTAGGATTAATATTTATTTTACAGGCAACTTTGTATTTATTTTAACCAGGTACAATAGCTATTAAATAGTTAATAACTATTTAATAGCTACCTAGATAAAATAATTACAAAATTACCTGTAAAATAAATCCTAACCTAAGTTACAATTAAACCTAACACTACACTATCAATAAATTAATTAAATAAAATACCTACAATTAAATCTAACACTACACTATCAATAAATTAATTACATGAAATACCTACAAATAAATACAATTAAATAAACTAACTAAAGTACAAAAAATAAAAAAAGCTAAGTTACAAAAAAAAAAATTAATTACAAACATAATAAAAATATTACAACAATTTTAAGCTAATTACACCTACTCTAAGCCCCCCAAAATAAAAAAAATGCCCTACCCTATTCTAAAATTAAAATAGAAAAGCTCTTTTACCTTACCAGCCCTTAAAAGGGCCTTTTGCGGGGCATACCCCAAAGAATTCAGCTCTTTTGCCTGTAAAAAAAAACATACAATACCCCCCCAACATTACAACCCACCACCCACATACCCCTAATCTAACCCAAACCCCCCTTAAATAAACCTAACACTAAGCCCCTGAAGATCTTCCTACCTTGTCTTCACTATTCCAGGTATCACCGATCGTTCTAGGCTCCGAAGTCTTCATCCAAGCCCAAGCGGGGGCTGGAGATCCATCATCCGGCTGAAATCTTCTATCAAGCGGCAAGAAGAAGTCCAGAAGAGGCTCCAAAGTCTTCATCCTATCCGGACAGAAGAGGAGATCCGGACCGGCAACCATCTTGATCCAAGCGGCATCTTCTATCTTCATCCGATGACGAGCGAATCAGCCAATCAGATTTGCCCTACCTTAATTCCGATTGGCTGATAGAATCCTATCAGCCAATTCGAGGGACTCCATCTTGTATGACGTCATTTAAAGGAACCTTCATTCGGACTTAGGACGTCGGAAGAAGAGGATGGATCTGCGCTGGAGGTCTTCAAGATGGAGCCGCTCGTCATCGGATGAAGATAGAAGATGCCGCTTGGATAAAGATGGTTGCCGGTCCGGATCTCCTCTTCTGCCCGGATAGGATGAAGACTTTGGAGCCTCTTCTGGACTTCTTCTTGCCGCTTGATAGAAGACTTCAGCCGGATGATGGATCTCCAGCCCCCGCTTGGGCTTGGATGAAGACTTCGGAGCCTGGAACGATCGGTGATACCTGGCATGGTAAAGACAAGGTAGGAAGATCTTCAGGGGCTTAGTGTTAGGTTTATTTAAGGGGGGGTTGGGTTAGATTAGGGGTATGTGGGTGGTGGGTTGTAATGTTGGGGGGGTATTGTATGTTTTTTTTTACAGGCAAAAGAGCTGAATTCTTTGGGGTATGCCCTGCAAAAGGCCCTTTTAAGGGCTGGTAAGGTAAAAGAGCTTTTCTATTTTAATTTTAGAATAGGGTAGGGCATTTTTTTTATTTTGGGGGGCTTTGTTATTTTATTAGGGGGCTTAGAGTAGGTGTAATTAGCTTAAAATTGTTGTAATATTTTTATTATGTTTGTAATTCATTTTTTTATTTTTTGTAATTTAGCTTTTTTTATTTTTTGTACTTTAGTTAGTTTATTTAATTATTTATTTGTAGGTATTTCATGTAATTAATTTATTGATAGTGTAGTGTTCGATTTAATTGTAGGTATTTTATTTAATTAATTTATTGATAGTGTAGTGTTAGGTTTAATTGTAACTTAAGTTAGGATTTATTTTACAGGTAATTTTTTAATTATTTTAACTAGGTAGCTATGAAATAGTTGATAACTATTTAATAGCTATTGTACCTGGTTAAAATAAATACAAGGTTGCCTGTAAAATAAATATTAATCCTAAAATAGCTACAATATAATTATAATTTATATTGTAGCTATATTAGGGTTTATTTTTCAGGTAAGGATTTAGCTTTAAATAGGAGTAAGTTATTTAATAAGAGTTAATTTATTTTGTTAGATTTAAATTATATTTAACTTACTGGGGTATTAGTGTTAGGGTTATACTTAACTTTAGGGGTTAATACATTTATTAGAGAAGCGGTGAGGTCCGGTCGGCAGATTAGGGGTTAATACTTGAAGTTAGGTGTCGGCGATGTTAGGGAGGGCAGATTAGGGGTTAATACTATTTATTATAGGGTTAGTGAGGCGGGAGTGAGGCGGATTAGGGGTTAATACATTTATTATATTAGCGGTGAGGTCCGGTCGGCAGATTAAGGGTTAATAAGTGTAGGTAGGTGGCGGCGACGTTGGGGGCGGCAGATTAGGGGTTAATAAATATAATATAGGGGTCGGCGGTGTTAGGGGCAGCAGATTAGGGGTACCTAGGGATAACGTAGGTGGCGGCGGTGTGCGGTCGGCAGATTAGGGGTTAAAAATTTTTAATAGAGTGGCGGCGATGTGGGGGGGCCTCGGTTTAGGGGTACATAGGTAGTTTATGGGTGTTAGTGTACTTTAGAGCACAGTAGTTAAGAGCTTTATAAACCGGCGTTAGCCCAGAAAGCTCTTAACTCCTGGCTTTTCTCTGCGGCTGGAGTCTTGTCGTTAGATTTCTAACGCTCACTTCAGCCAAGACTCTAAATACCGGCGTTAGAAAGATCCCATTGAAAAGATAGGATACGCAAATGGCGTAGGGGGATCTGCAGTATGGAAAAGTCGCGGCTGGAAAGTGAGCGTTAGACCCTTTCCTGACTGACTCTAAATACCAGCGGTAGCCCAAAACCAGCGTTAGGAGCCTCTAACGCTGGTTTTGACGGCTAACGCCAAACTCTAAATCTAGCCGTATGCTTAACAGCGCTAAAATTCTCATTCCCAAATTCTGGAAATGTATAAATATCCCTACACTCACTGATTGGAAAAATCAAGTAGACAGACATCTACAGCTGGAACAATTTAGGTATATGAGAGATGATAAAATTGAAATTCATGGATATATGCAAGAAATCTGGAAACCCTCAGTCACATAAAATTCCTAACACAAAACTCTAGGGCCCCCACATGTCCTATGTCACTGTCGATCAGTCCTCTTTCCCCCTCCTCCCTTCGGTCCACCCCCCCCTTTTTTTTTTTTCTTCTTCCACTTCTCTTCTTTTTCTTATATATCTTTCTACAGTTAAGGTTATAAACACCTGCTACGTGTCATTGGAGTGATGCGTGTCAGTTAATTTGTACATTGTTTGGTGTGCGTTATTACACCATAAATTCCATGTGTTATATTGAATATGCATTGCTTATGTATAAGGGCTCTCTAGTTAAATTGCTAACTACATAAGGGCAAATCTTTGTTATAGTCAAATGAAGAGAACTAGGATACTGATCCTCTGTTTTATGCATTTATTGTTTAACAAAATGTGATACTTTGGTAACAGAGACTTCGAACATTCAAGCGGACTAATTACAGCCCTTAAGCAAGCAAGTCTCCAACTCATGACATCAGCCTTTTGCACCAGAGACTCTTAAATCAGATACTTCTTCATCTTGTTATTGCATTTCATTTTCTGATGTAATGTTTACATTTAAATAAAGCTTTTGAAAACAAAAAAATAAAATAAAAAATTGTCACATATGTGACTCCGATTTAATTTACTTGTTTAAAGCAGCCGTGTGTAATGCATAATAGCGACGATCTGACAGACAGGCAGGAGAAACTTTGCTATTTAAACAAGCTTACTTTGTTGCTAATCGTATGAGCCCATGTTTAACAGGGTCTCATTGCGGTCAGTGAAAAACCTGACAGTTGATATTTGAATGCAGTTATTGGCATATTAAGTGCAGTGACACTATCGTTCTATTGAAATCTGCACAGCTAACAGAGTACCGAGAGACACTCTTTGTATGTCTCAGTTGAAATAGATGTGTGGAGGGTCATTTTACTTAACCATGTTTGCTTAACATACGGCTAGATTTGGAGTTTTGTCGGTAACGACCCGAAAAACTAACGCCGGCTTTTTTCTGGCCGCACTATAAAAATAACTCTGGTATTGAGAGTCCACATAAAGGCTGCGTTAGGCTCCAAAAAAGGAGCGTAGAGCATTTTTAACGCAGCTTCAACTCTCGATACCAGAGTTGCTTACGGACGCGGCCAGCCTCAAAAACGTGCTCGTGCACGATTCCCCCATAGGAAACAATGGGGCTGTTTGAGCTGAAAAAAAACCAAACACCTGCAAAAAAACTGCGTTCAGCTCCTAACGCAGCCCCATTGTTTGCTATGCGGTAACCCTTCCTACATCTGCACTTAACACTCTAACATGTACCCCGAGTCTAAACACCCCTAACCTTACACTTATTAACCCCTAATCTGCCGCCCCCGCTATCGCTGACCCCTGCATATTATTATTAACCCCTAATCTGCCGCTCCGTAAACCGCCGCTACTTACATTATCCCTATGTACCCCTAATCTGCTGCCCTAACATCGCCGACCCCTATATTATATTTATTAACCCCTAATCTGCCCCCCACAACGTCACCTCCACCTGCCTACACTTATTAACCCCTAATCTGCCGACCGGACCTGAGCGCTACTATAATAAAGTTATTAACCCCTAATCCGCCTCACTAACCCTATCATAAATAGTATTAACCCCTAATCTGCCCTCCCTAACATCGCGACACCTAACTTCAAACATTAACCCCTAATCTGCCGACCGGATCTTACCACTATTCTAATAAATGTATTAACCCCTAAAGCTAAGTCTAACCCTAACACTAACACCCCACTAAGTTAAATATAATTTAAATCTAACTAAATGAATTAACTCTTATTAAATAAATTATTCCTATTTAAAGCTAAATACTTACCTGTAAAATAAATCCTAATATAGCTACAATATAAATTATAATTATATTATAGCTATTTTAGGATTTATATTTATTTTACAGGTAACTTTGTATTTATTTTAACCAGGTACAATAGCTATTAAATAGTTAAGAACTATTTAATAGCTAAAATAGTTAAAATAATTACAAATTTACCTGTAAAATAAATCCTAACCTAAGTTACAAATAAACCTAACACTAGACTATCAATAAATTAATTAAATAAACTACCTACAATTACCTACAATTAACCTAACACTACACTATCAATAAATTAATTAAATACAATTGCTACAAATAAATACAATTAAATAAACTAGCTAAAGTACAAAAAATAAAAAAGAACTAAGTTACAAAAAATAAAAAAATATTTACAAACATAAGAAAAATATTACAACAATTTTAAACTAATTACACCTACTCTAAGCCCCCTAATAAAATAACAAAGCCCACCAAAATAAAAAAATGCCCTACCCTATTCTAAATTACTAAAGTTCAAAGCTCTTTTACCTTACCAGCCCTGAACAGGGCCCTTTGCGGGGCATGCCCCAAGAAATACAGCTCTTTTGCCTGTAAAAAAAAACATACAATACCCAAGCCCCCCAACATTACAACCCACCACCCACATACCCCTAATCTAACCCAAACACCCCTTAAATAAACCTAACACTAAGCTCCTGAAGATCATCCTACCTTGTCTTCACCTCACCGGGTATCACACCGATCCGTCCAGAAGAGCTCCTCCGATGTCCTGATCCAAGCCCAAGCGGGGGGCTGAAGAGGTCCATGATCCGGCTGAAGTCTTCATCCAAGCGGGGCAGAAGAGCCAATAGAATGCGAGTTCAATCTGATTGGCTGATCGGATCAGCCAATCGGATTGAACTTGATTCTGATTGGCTGATTCCATCAGCCAATCAGAATATTCCTACCTTAATTCCGATTGGCTGATAGAATCCTATCAGCCAATCGGAATTCGAGGGACGCCATCTTGGATGACGTCATTTAAAGGATTCGTCGTTCAGTCGTCGGCCAGGATGTATGTTCCGCGGTGGAGGTCTTCAGGATGCTGCCGCTTCGCTCCGGATGGATGCCGCTTGGATGAAGACTTCAATCGGATGGAAGACCTCTTCTGCCCCGCTTGGATGAAGACTTCAACCGGATCATGGACCTCTTCAGCCCCCCGCTTGGGCTTGGATCAGGACATCGGAGGAGCTCTTCTGGACGGATCGGTGTGATACCCGGTGAGGTGAAGACAAGGTAGGATGATCTTCAGGGGCTTAGTGTTAGGTTTATTTAAGGGGGGTTTGGGTTAGATTAGGGGTATGTGGGTGGTGGGTTGTAATGTTGGGGGGCTTGGGTATTGTATGTTTTTTTTTACAGGCAAAAGAGCTGTATTTCTTGGGGCATGCCCCACAAAGGGCCCTGTTCAGGGCTGGTAAGGTAAAAGAGCTTTGAACTTTAGTAATTTAGAATATGGTAGGGCATTTTTTTATTTTGGGTGGCTTTGTTATTTTATTAGGGGGCTTAGAGTAGGTGTAATTAGTTTAAAATTGTTGTAATATTTTTCTTATGTTTGTAAATATTTTTTTATTTTTTGTAACTTAGTTCTTTTTTATTTTTTGTACTTTAGCTAGTTTATTTAATTGTATTTATTTGTAGCAATTGTATTTAATTAATTTATTGATAGTGTAGTGTTAGGTTAATTGTAGGTAATTGTAGGTAGTTTATTTAATTAATTTATTGATAGTCTAGTGTTAGGTTTATTTGTAACTTAGGTTAGGATTTATTTTACAGGTAAATTTGTAATTATTTTAACTATTTTAGCTATTAAATAGTTCTTAACTATTTAATAGCTATTGTACCTGGTTAAAATAAATACAAAGTTACCTGTAAAATAAATATAAATCCTAAAATAGCTATAATATAATTATAATTTATATTGTAGCTATATTAGGATTTATTTTACAGGTAAGTATTTAGCTTTAAATAGGAATAATTTATTTAATAAGAGTTAATTAATTTCGTTAGATTTAAATTATATTTAACTTAGGGGGGTGTTAGTATTAGGGTTAGACTTAGCTTTAGGGGTTAATACATTTATTAGAATAGCGGCGAGATTCGGTCGGCAGATTAGGGGTTAATAATTGAAGTTAGGTGTTAGGGAGGGCAGATTAGGGGTTAATACTATTTATTATAGGGTTAGTGAGGCGGATTAGGGGTTAATAACTTTATTATAGTAGCGCTCAGGTCCGGTCGGCAGATTAGGGGTTAATAAGTGTAGGCAACGTTGAGGGGGGCAGATTAGGGGTTAATAAATATAATATAGGGGTCGGCGGTGTTAGGGGCAGCAGATTAGGGGTACATAAGGATAACGTAGGTGGCGGCGCTTTGCGGTCGGCAGATTAGGGGTTATTAAGTGTAGGCAGGTGGAGGCGACGTTGTGGGGGGCAGGTTAGGGGTTAATAAATATAATACAGGGGTCGGCGGTGTTAGGGGCAGCAGATTAGGGGTACATAAGTATAACGTAGGTGGCGGTTGGCAGATTAGGGGTTAAAAAATTTTTTCCGAGTGTCGGCGATGTGGGGGGGCCTCGGTTTAGGGGTACATAGTTAGTTTATGGGTGTTAGTGTACTTTAGAGCACAGTAGTTAAGAGCTTTATAAACCGGCGTTAGCCCAGAAAGCTCTTAACTACTGACTTTTTTCCTGCGGCTGGAGTTTTGTCGTTAGATGTCTAACGCTCACTTCAGAAACGACTCTAAATACCGGAGTTATAAAAATCCCATTGAAAAGATAGGATACGCAATTTACGTAAGGGGATCTGCGGTATGGAAAAGTCGCGGCTGAAAAGTGAGCGTTAGACCCTATTTTGAGTGACTCCAAATACCGGCGGTAGCCTAAAACCAGCGTTAGGAGCCTCTAACGCTGGTTTTCACGGCTACCGCCAAACTCCAAATCTAGGCCATAGAGAACCAAATCCGCTACTCAAAAACAATTATTATGTTCAGTATTTACATTTTGTGGTAATTTATATCTGAACTTATAAACTATATATATATATATACACAATACTATGATCTATTCTAAATCTAATTAACATCTCTAGAAATTTATGGTGGACAATATTCAATACTGAGTAAACATACAATATATAAGTACCGTGACACAACCTAATGAAAAACACCATTACAGTATCAGTTGATCCCCACAACCATTTAAGCGGATTTAACCCTGAGTTAACCATTAAGTTGCATTATCGGAGAGTTTGGATTTAGAATAAATCCTACAGTATTTACTTTTTTAATATCATAAGAGAGGGGGAGCAGTTCCACTGACTACTCAGAAATTATCTAAAATCTCTCTTAAAGAAATATACACACGTATCAATAAATAAGTGCATATTCAATGCATATATGACACTGCACATTCGATAAAGTACATGGTATTTCACAATATACCATAACCATTTCTAATAATTGTGGCCAAACCAAACAACTAATTACCTGTATTCATTCTGATAATTCTCTGTGTTTCACCGTATGAATGAATAGTGATTAGTCTAAAGACTTTGGATTAACTGTTGATACTAGATCTATATTATCACAGACTAACCAATTATTTCAACTCAGAGTGTTTATTTGTCAGGAATTCTACTTTCAGATACCTACCTGCAGCTCTGATTTAAGTTAAAACAATTCCTGTGTTTTTAATTGTATTGTCTTTCCATTTATTTTAAAGTCCTAATAAAAGTTATATTTTAATTTACCTAGTGCATCCGCCACTTGTAACTCAATCTATTATTATATTAATCTGGGAATTAGAGTGCTATCTACGTGTACAACCCCTGGAGACTCGCATCTCCTCTTGTTTCTGATTGTTCTATTAATTGTTTTTCAGTTAAGTATCCTTCAGGTATTAGCCCAATTACATTATTCTGGAATCCAAAAGTGTAATAACTTGATTCCAGTGCATATCCTATGGTAGATCCCTTGGATAAGGTTATATCATGTGGGGTCATGTTATGCACAATAACATGTATTGGAATAGTTCCAATATTTACCATAGGAGTATGGGTCATTGTTATACCCAGATTTTGTATTCTATGGGAGAGGCAAATTAGTGTTTCAGAAGTTTTTAATTTCTGACCTCACTTTACCTGTAAGGATAAGAGGAATTTATCAGCCCCAGCAGGGATTATAACATCGTTAGACACCTGCATATTCACAGCATATGGCAATTGCTGGTGTGATTTCAGGGTCGCATTTTCATCCTAAAATACTTCAGGGTCCCCCTTTAACCTGCACCAGAGGCAAGAGTTAATCAAATCGATTTGTAGGTCATATCTATGTAAGAGATCATTGCCAATGTATATTTGATTATGGGGATTATTTAAAACTAAAAACGTGTGTTTTGCTGATTTATTATCTATAGAGATAGATAATAAACACTTAGCAGTACAGTACACTTTAGGAGAGTCACTCCCAATACCTATTAGTGAACCATCAAATTTTTTTATTTTAAGTTTGTGGGGTGTTAGCTCATTTAGCTGTGTGTAGTACCTGTGGGATAAAATAGTTGCCTGAGATCCAGTATCAATTAATCCCATGATAGGGTTGGAGACTAATTTCTGGATTTCAGCTAATACCTAATATCTCCCTGCAACTTCTATCATTTCGCACATAAAATTGGCATGAATACACAATTGTGGGCTTCGCCCTGTGTTACCTGAATCTGCCACGTTACCTGATGCAGAAGAATTTTCATGCTCACCAGTCAATCCCTTTGTAATAGGATCGATTGGGTTCCTGTGTACTGTGTACTACATCTGTGGAAATAAGGTTAAGAGAATGCTGCAAAGGAAGAAATTTGTTAGAGCTTTCAGGCCGAGGTTGCTCGTCATCACAGCTAAATCGTCCGTTTCCGGTCTGTGGGGAGATAATATGATTAGTACCATTATCGACATTTATCATTTGGTATGTCTCTCCCCCCTCTCTCAGGTAATACTGCAGTATTTATCACTGTGCCTGTGGCCCACTGCTGGCCACTGGCTGTACCCCTAAAAAAGGATTGTTAGGTTGCTGAGCCATAAAAGCTTGACTCATATTAGTAAATAGTGTACATAATTGACTAACTTGTGTGCTGAGTTGGCCCACTTCAATGGATAAGCTAGCTTTACCCATTGACCGATTTTTTTTATGTCCCAGGGTATTGATCCCTGGATCCTTGGGATCCCTTAGAATCATAGCTATTTCTCCTATTTTGACGTGGTTGTCTTTGGGGTTCAACTTGTTCAGCATTAGTATTTTGGGGAGCACTATTTACTTCGGGTGTCTGGTTACCCTGAGAGTATTTTCGCCACTTTTGGTATTTATTTTTACAGGGATACCAATTATTTTGTTGGCGTTCATCTCTTTGGGAATAATTATTTACCTGGATATGCACCCCATCTTGAGCATAATCTCTCTGCGCCTCAGCCCGTGTTGTGGGAGGGGCAGAGTTAAAACTTTGTGGGGATGGCCTGTTTTCTCTGGCCACCTCCGCATAGGTTTTCTTTTTAGACTCCAAATTTGGGGGGACTAGGTGACACCCTAGTTTCTGCCACAATTTTGGGACTTTGTTTTAGTTCCCTTTTAACCCCCTGTTCTCCGGACTGCTGAATAGAGTATAACGTTGTACTCTCTTTGATCAGCCATTCTAATGAGCAGATCTCATCAAAATCTCTAGCAAAATTAAGTTTGATGGGCGCGGGCAGTGTTTCGAAAAATAAATTCACAAATTCTGAGCATTCAAATATGGGATAATCTTCAGCCATACTGTATGCACTTTTCAGTACAGAAAGGAATTCTATAGGGCTTTGATTTGCACTACATTTTAAACCGTATACAGCTATTTTTGCTGTAGTTTTAGTGCGATACTGCCCGAATTCTTTTCTGCACTGTCGTTTTGTCTCATTCCAGGAATGAATATTCATATCCTTTAGTGAAGCAAAGAAAATTTGTGATCTTTACCTTCAAATACCCAGGTCAGAAAGTCAATTTTTGACTGCTCACTTGTGACATTCATTATTGATAAAGCATTTTCAAAGGCCTCTAAGTGGTCAATTATAGAATTAGTTCCCTTGTTGGAGAACTTAGGTACTGTATAACCTAAAAATTTAATTATTTTTGGAGTGTCATATACCATATTAGACGTATCTTGGGCTTTCCTAGAAGTCTTTTTTTGGGATTGTAACATTCCCTATCTTCCCTTTTACCATGGGGAAAACCCTTACGCATATTAGTATTATGGGGGCTATTTGGGTAGCTAGCTCAGGTATAGCAGTTTCCTGAATTTAAAACATGAGGTGACTGTCTATTTGGGAAATGTATTTCTGACCCAATAGGGGTCACTTGTTTAAATTCTTCCCTAAATTTCTGCAGTTCATTCCTAATGTAATCTTTAAGGGAGTTAGAATTATCTGCATTATGCTCATTGCTAATAGAGGGGTTTTAATTATGATGATACAGCCTTTTTATTCACTTAATTCTCTCTGGCTTTGTGCGAGTTGTTTATGCAAATCTTCTATCTTGGCAAGTAGATTTTGGTTATGCTTATCTAAGGTGGCCATGTCTTGGGCAAACTCATCAATTTTATTTTCGGCTATATTTATATTCTCTTTGCATCTGCGTGAGGAGTTAATACTGTCTTCTAGCCCCTGTCATTTTTAATATATTTCTTCTTTTTTTTTTTTTTTTTTTTTTTCAATAATAATTTCTATTTACTACAAATATATCATATCAATGGGAAAAATATTAATAATATCTCAAGCAGTGTGCCTCCAAATAATATGTCAGTATATGGCCGGGTCCGGGTTATAATACAATATATTTAATAATTATTCTTTAAAACAAACCCCCAATAAAATGCATATATGAAACAATAAAATTAATGTAAATTCCAAAATTCTTTATATTAGTTAAAATGTACAGACACATTGAATTATATTTATTGAAAACCAGATATGAATCAAACTATACAAGTTTAAAACTGTTATATTCTTTACCAAGCAAACCAAATATACCTTTAGAATTAATCTTATTCACAATTCAATTGCATTAAAATACCACAATGAAATATCACAGTATGGGTCCCTAGTCCAGAACAAATATACTTAAAGGATTACTTTCTGTTATAATTTTTAAGCTAAACAACTAACATATTAAAGTTAATAAACATTAATTAAAACCTACTGACCTATATTTTCTCCAAAACGAAGTTTCATAACGTTCTAAAAGTTATATCTTTTATTCGCCGATGATGTCACGTTATCCTGCCCACTATTTTCAGCACTGAGTGTTCAAAATACTTAAACCAATAACTTTGTGTTTAAAGCGCCATTTTGAAACCTAGGTATTGTAAACGGATTGGTACAGAGCAAAGGATACCCACGGAGTGGGTTTGGAAAACAATTAAATTTGCAGTCAAGATTTCTGATATACAGTAGAGATATGTTAATGAAAAGCTATTGATAAAAAGCGTATTTTGGGTAGTTAGTTAGTAACAGGCATAGAAAATATTTACTTACAGTGGCCCTTTAAGCTATTTAGCCCACAAATTATTTTATACAACTCTAATTAAAACACCAGAAGTTATATATATTCTTACTGTAAATAGGTTATATGCCAATTTATCTAAGCTGAAATATATTATTGATTATCTACAATTAAGGCAAGTTCTAAAATATAATATAGTTACCAATTACTTAATGCACACCAGAATGATTTACTTACAATAATGGGCCTGACTTAGAAATATGCAATACAAAGGTCCTTTGTTTAGCAAATAAATTATTTAACAATAGTGACTAGTTAAGACTACACAGGATCATGAATGCAAGCTAAAATACAAAGTGCTAAATCTATTAACTGCAGTTTGATTGTAGAAATAATGAATGTATTTGCTTTAAAATATTAAATTATAGAATTCATACATTACCAACATGAGCCAATTTAGTATTCCAATCTTTTCTCTATAGATTCAGATCACATCATATGCAGAAAGGTTATTGCATAGATCAAGAAGTTAGTCTCAGATTTTTGCTTAGTGATTGTGTCCAAAGTATGGCAGCCAGTTATTCAATCACAAGTTTCAGCAGACATAAAAGACCTCTTTCTTTCTCCTTCCAATAGGTTTATATCATGTGATATCCCTCCCCCTTTTCTTATTGTAATCATCAGTGATCTGAATTCAATAGGCCCTTACGGAGCTTGTCTCTGATTCGCCCAGGTGGAGTTTGTCCCGCTCATTGGTCACCTGGGAGACACCTCCCTGACTGGCTTATCTGGCCCTGTATGTGCTCAAATAGTTAATTTATTTGGCTGTCATACCAGTTTTAATCCCCTAGTGGGCAGCAGACAACCACAAATACAGTCTCACCATTAATTATTGCTACAATCCAAATATCTCCTTATATTGTTTATATTCAACATACTATAATTCCTAGTATTAATAAGTCACATGTTCCATGTGTATTGGACCATGTCAAACTATTCATCCTGATAATTTTAATATGTAACATCAGTATTTTATCAATTTCTATGTTAAAATAGAAAATATCCACATATATCTGTGTTTATGACTAATATTCATAGGACATCTTTTCTGAAAAATAAAGAAACAGATGTTATTTTGAAATTAGTCTAACACTTATACATTTATTATACCGATACTTATTTAGAGATCTCATCTCCACATCAGTTCTTTTATATATATATATATATATATATATATATATATATACATATATATATGTACATCAGTTCTATATATATATATATATATATATATATATATATATATATATGTGTGTGTGTGTGTGTTAGTTGAGTATTTTAAATAGATTTGAAAATTATAGACAAATTGGTTATATGACTTTTTAAGTATACATTCTGCTATTTAAAATCTATGGCCTAGATTTAGAGTTTAGCGTTAGCCGTCAAAAGCAGCGTTAAGGGGTCCTAACGCTGCTTTTTACCGCCCGCTGGTATTTAGAGTCAGCCAGGAAAGGGTCTACCGCTCACTTTCATTCCGCGACTCGAGGCTACCGCAGATCCCCTTACGTAAATTGCGTATCCTATCTTTTCAATGGGATTTGCCTAACGCTGGTATTTGGAGTCTTGGAACAAGTGAGCAATAGACCCTCTACCGACAAGACTCCTACCCCAAAAAAAGTCAGTATGGGCTAACGCCGGAACATAAAGCTCTTAACTACTGTGCTATAAAGTACACTAACACCCATAAACTACCTATGTACCCCTAAACCGAGGCCCCCCCACATCGCAAACCCTCTAATTACATTTTTTAACCCCTAATCTGCCGACCGGACACCGCCGCCACCTACATTATCGCTATGAACCCCTAATCTGCTGCCCCTAACATCGCTGACACCTATATTATATTTATTACCCCCTAATCTGCCCCCCCCCCAACGTCATCGGACCTCGCCGCCACTATAATAAATGTATTAACCCCTAAACCGCCTTACTCCCACCTTGCAAACACTATAATAAATTTTAGTAACGTTGCCGCTACTATAATAAAGTTATTAACCCCTAAACCTAAGTCTAACCCTAACACCCCCCTAAGTTAAATATAATTTTAATTAAACGAAATACATTTACTATCATTAAATAAATTATTCCTATTGAAAACTATATACTTACCTAAAAATAAACCCGAATATAGCTACAATATTACTAACTAGTCCTAAAGCCCGTGTACACGGACCAATTTTTTAGGTACCGCGGTTCCAACCCTTGCTCCCTCTCTCTCCCCCCTCTCTTTTGCGCTCTCTCTCCCCCCCTCTCTTTTGAGTTCTCTCTCTCCCCCTTATTTTGCACTCTCCCCCCTCTTTTGCTCTCTCTCTCTCCCCTTTTTTGCTCTCTCTCTCCCCTCTTGTGCTATCTCTCCCCCCTCTCTTTTGATTGCTCTCTCCACCCACTCTTTTGCGCTCTCTCCCCCCTCTTTTTTGCGCTCTCTCCCCCTCTTTTTTGCTCTCCCCCTCTCTTTTGCGCTCTCTCTCTCCCTCTTTTGCGCTCTCTCTCTCCCTCTTTTGCGCTCTCTCTCCCCCTCTTTCTCTCCCACTCTCTAGCGCTTTCTCTCCCTCTTTTGCTCTTCCCCCCTCTTCTGCTCGCTTTCTTTCTTTCCTTCTTTCCTCTGTTTTGGTCTCTCCCGCCGGCCACGCCCCTCCCTTGTGCTCCCGTGAGGCCACGCCCACCAGTCACACCCCCTCATCATGCCTGCCACGCCCGCCGGCCACGTCCCCATCACGGCACGCCCAACGCCGGTCATGCCCCCACTAGGCAGCTTCCGCAGTGCGCACTACTCTGCAGCTGAAGGCCAGGTGTGTTTGTCCGCGCGCAGTCTCTACTGCGCATGACGGCTTCAGACAAACACACTTTGCCTTGGCCTTTTATAATATAGGATAGTTACATTGTATCTATTTTAGGATTTATATTTATTTTACAGGCAACTTTGTATTTATTTTAACTAGGTACAATAGCTATTAAATAGTTAATAACTATTTAATAGCTACCTAGTTAAAATAATTACAAAATTACCTGTAAAATAAATCCTAACCTAAGTTACAAATACACCTAACACTACACTATCAATAAATTAATTAAATAAATTAACTACATTTATCTAAAATAAAATACAATTAAATAAACTAATCTATAATACAAAAAAAAAAAAAAACTAAATTACAGAAAATAAAAAAAATTAAAAGAAGTTTAAACTAATTACACCTAATCTAAGCCCCCTAATAAAATTTAAAAGCCCCCCAAAATAATAAAATGCCCTACCCTATTCTAAATTACAAAAGTAATCAGCTCTTTTACCAGCCTGTAAAAGGGCTTTTTTGCGGGGCATTGCCCCAAAGTAATAAGCTCTTTTACCTGTAAAAAAAAATACAACCTCCCCCCAACATTAAAACCCACCACCCACACACCCCTACTCTAACCCACCCAAACCCCCCTTAAAAAAACCTAACACTACCCCCCTGAAGATCTCCCTACCTTGAGTCGTCTTCACCCAACCGGGCCGAAATCTTCATCCATGGTGCGCAGAAAAGGTCTTTCATCCGGTAGAAGTCTTCATCCAGGCGGCGTCTTCAATCTTCATCCATCTGGAGCGGAGCAGAGCCATCTTCCAAGGAGCCGACGCAGAGCCATCCTCTTGATCCGGAGTCTTCTTAAACAATGATGGTAACTTTAAGTGACGTCATCCAAGATGGCGTCCCTTCAATTCCAATTGGCTGATAGGATTCTATCAGCCATTCGGAATTAAGGTAGGAAAAATCTGATTGGCTAATTGAGCTCGCATTCTATTGGCTGATCGGTACAGCCAAAATAATGCGAGCTCAATCCGATTGGCTGATTGGATCAGCCAATCGGATTGAACTTCAATCTGATTGGCTGATTCAATCAGCCAATGAAAGATGTGTGTGCCCAGGTGCCTAACCAACTGGAGTTTTATTAAACAACAAGATATAAAAAAAGTAAATTTATGCTTACCTGATAAATTAATTTCTTCTATGGTACGACGAGTCCACGGCCCGCCCTATCATTTTAAGACAGATTATATTTTTTGATTTTAAACTTCAGTCACCTCTGCACCTTTTAGTTTCTCCTTTTTCTTCCTGTACCTTCGGTCAAATGACTGGGGGGTGGTGCTAAGGGAGGAGCTATATAGACAGCTCTGCTGTGGTGCTCTTTGCCACTTCCTGTTAGCAGGAGGATAATATCCCTACAAGTAAAGGATGAATCCGTGGACTCGTCGTACCATAGAAGAAATTCATTTATCAGGTAAGCATAAATTTACTTTTGTTCAAGTAATATAATAACTTCCTAGTAATGTGAAGTTTGTAATCTATTATTAATTGAACATCATTTTATAAGAAAATAACTATTGGTATTTAGAGTCAGCCAGGAAAGGTTCTACCGCTCACTTTCATTCCGCGACTCGAGGCTATCGCAGATCCCCTTACGTCAATTGCGTATCCTATCTTTTCAATGGGATTTGCCTAACGCTGGTATTTGGAGTCTTGGAACAAGTGAGCGATAGACCCTCTACCGACAAGACTCCTACCCCCAAAAAAAGTCAGTATGGGCTAACGCCGGAACATAAAGCTCTTAACTACTGTGCTATAAAGTACACTAACACCCATAAACTACCTATGTACCCCTAAACCGAGGGCCCCCCACATTGCAAACCCTCTAATTACATTTTTTTTAACCCCTAATCTGCCGACCGGACACCGCCGCCACCTACATTATCGCTATGAACCCCTAATCTGCTGCCCCTAACATCGCCGACACCTATATTAGATTTATTACCCCCTTATCTGCACCCGCCCCAACGTCATCGGACCTCGCCGCTACTATAATAAAGTTATTAACCCCTAAACCTAAGTCTAACCCTAACACCCCCCTAAGTTAAATATAATTTTAATTAAACAAAATAAATTTACTATCATTAAATAAATTATTCCCATTTAAAACTAAATACTTACCTATAAAATAAACCCTAATATAGCTATAATATAACTAACTAGTTCTAAAGCCCGTGTACACGGGCCAATTTTTTAGGTACCGCGGTTCCAACCCTTGCTCCCTCTCTCTCCCCTCTCTCTTTCGCGCTCTCTCTCTCCCCCCTCTCTTTTGAGTTCTCTCTCTCCCCCTTATTTTGCACTCTCCCTCCTCTTTTGCTCTCTCTATCCTTTTTTGCGCTCTCTCCCCCCTCTTTTGCTCTCTCTCTCCCACCTCTTTTGCTCTCTCTCCCCTCTTTTGCTCGATCTCTCTCTTCCCCCCCATCATCTGCTCTCTCCCCCTCTTGCTCTCTCTCGACCTCTTTTGCTCTCTCTCTCCCCTATTTTGCTCTCTCCCCCCTCTTTTGCTCTCTCTCTCCCCCCTCTTTTGCTCTCTCTCCCCCCTCTTTTGCGCTCTCTCTCCCCCCTCTCTTTTGCTCTCTCTCCCCCCTCTTTTGCGTTCTCTCTCTCCCCCCCTCTTTTGTTCTCTCTCCCCCTCTCTTTTGCTCTCTCTCCCCCCCTCTCTTTTGCTCTCTCTTCCCCTCTCTTTTGCTCTCTCCCTCCCCCTCTCTTTTGCACTCTCTCTTCCCCTCTTTTGCACTCTCTTCCCCTTCTCTTTTGCGCTCTCTCCCCCTCTCTTTTGTACTCTCTCTCCCCCTTCTTTTGTGCACTCTCTCTCCCCCCTCTCTTTTAAACTCTCTCTCCCCCCCCTCTCTTTTGAGCTCTCTCCCCCCCTCTCTTTTGAGCTCTCTCTCCCCCCCTCTCTTTTGAGCTCTCTCACCCCACTCTTTTGCTCTCTCCCCCCACTCTTTTGCGCTCTCTCCCCCCTCTTTCTCTTGTTAAGTGTATTCAGTCCACGGGTCATCCATTACTTATGGGATATATTCCCTTCCCAACAGGAAGTTGCAAGAGGATCACCCAAAGCAGAGCTGCTATATAGCTCCTCCCCTCACATGTCATATCCAGTCATTCTCTTGCAACCCTCAACATAGAAGGAGGTCGTGAGAGGAGAGTGGTGTTTTATACTTAATTATTTCTTCAATCAAAAGTTTGTTATTTTTAAATGGCACCGGAGTGTGCTGTTTTTTTCTCAGGCAGTATTTGGAAGAAGAATCTGCCTGTGTTTTCTATGATCTTAGCAGAAGTAACTAAGATCCACTGGCTGTTCTCGCACATTCTGAGGAGTGGGGTAACTTCAGAAAGGGAATAGTGTGCGGGGTCCACCGCAAATAAGGTATGTGCAGTAAAATATTTTTCTAAGGAATGGAATTGACTAAGAAAATACTGCTGATACCGATGTTATGTAAGTACAGCCTTAAATGCAGTGGAAGTGACTGGTATCAGGCTGATTAATGTATATACAGTAAAGTGATTTTCTAGGAATGGACTATAAGATAGGGGGCGCCCTAGAGTATAAAAGTGTATCTATACAGTGATATATTTATACAAAATGATATACAAATTATCAAATGACTAAAATGGATAATACAAATTAAAACATTTAAAGCAACAAAATTGGGATTAATAGATATGATTAAAAAATGAAAAAATTCAAAAAAAGTTATAAGACCAATTCAAAGAGAGTCTCTGAGAAGTAGATAGAGGTGTCAAGGCAGCAATCTGTAGAGAATCCGGCCAGGATCCTAAGAGGATGATCTATAAAAAATAAGAGAGACAGATGCGCCACATGGCCCAATATTGTTTGTTCTGCAGAATGGATGTAATTTGATGATGTAAATACAAACTCACAATTTTAGAAGCACTCCAGTTAGTGCAACAGAAGCAGTCTGGGATCAATCACAGTCACCCAGCAGACCGACCTCTTGGATAGAGTGGTATATTTCTATGAAAAACAAGATAAGCAGACACAAGGGTGCCTATATGGCCTAGTACAGTTTGGAACCAGATGATGATGTAGTATATGTTTGAAAATATACTCACATTTAGAAAAGCATCTCCAATGATGCTAATCAGGCAGGAAGGGATCAATACAGTCACCCAACAGACTATGGCCAGGTTATCACAGGAGGCAATCGGCAAAAATCCAGGGAACCAAGACAGGTCCAAATAATACACCAAAAGCAAGTGTTTGTAAAAAATAGTAATACTTTACTTTGTAAAAACAGTAAAACATGCGACGCGTTTCTCAGTCACAGACTGTTTCCTCAGGCATCTTTTTTGGTTACTGGTGAAATTTAGGAAGCTATTACAATCAACTTTTTTAAAAAAAGTTTCAGACATAATAGTGCCGTTGGTGGAAAAAAATAAAGATAGATCCAAAAATTCAATCATGTTAGATTGAATGTTTGAAGTAAATTCCAGATCAAATTCGTTAGCATTAAGCGAGGAAGTAAATATATTAGCTTCCTCAAAACTTCCCCTGAAAAGAATAAGAAGGTCATCAATATAACGGCCATAGAACACCAGACCCGCACCCATAGGAGACCCATAAATGTGGGTCTCCTCAAATTTGCCCATATAGAGATTGGCAAAACTGGGTGCGAATCTGGTGCCCATGGCCGTACCCTTTACCTGAAGATAGTGTTGTCCCTGATAAAGAAAATAATTGTGATGTAATATAAAATAAATTAATTCGCTGATGAATTTTTGTTGTTTTAGCGGCATATATATATCGGTGGCCAAATATGATTGGATGACCGACAGCCCTTTATCATGTGGGATGTTAGAATAAAGCGAGCTTACGTCGCTGGTGATCCACCATAACTCATTATCAGTTTTTTTGATACCTAAATTATTTAATTTGTTTAAAAGATCTGTGGAATCCCTAATGTATGAAGGTAAATTGATAACATGTTTTTGTAAGAAGGAATCTATATAAGCCGAAAGGTGGTCAGTTAAGCTGTCAATACCTGCCACAATCGGGCGACCAGGGGGATGAGATGTATTTTTGTGGATCTTAGGTAAATGGTAGTAAAATGCTACACTCGGATTTTTTGGATATAGATATTCCTTCTCCTTTTTAGATATAATGCCCTCATCAAATCCTTCTTTAAGAAGTGAATAAAGTTGTTTTTGATACACCGCGGTAGGATCTTTCGCCAAAAGTTTGTAATAACTATCGTCTTTCAGAATCCTATCAGCTTCTAGGATATAATCTGATCTATTTTGGAGGACAATGCCCCCTCCTTTATCCGCCTGGCGTATTATGATATTTTTATTTAAAGAAAGTGATTCAAGAGCTTGACGTTCACCAGGGCTTAGATTGTGTCTGTATCTGATTTTTTTAGATAGTTTTTCTAGATCTTTTAGTACCATTGATTGAAAGATACTGATGTGCGAATTTCTCACACGGGGGGGATTAAAGTTTGATTTTGGCTTAAAGCCTGTTTGTATATATTTCTCATTAAGCTGTTGTAGTAATGTATCGGGTTCCAAAGTGATTATACCATCTCTCAGATGTTTATCCATAGAGTCCAAGACAATAGGTAAGCTATCTGTATTTTTCAACCGTTTTTCTGCGAAGTATTTTTGTAAGGATAGCTTTCTAGTAAAGCTATTGATGTCCACAAACAGTTGGAACATGTTGGGACCATTAGTGGGGCTAAAAGATAGCCCTTTTCCTAGTACTCTTATTTCATCGTCAGATAATGTATGATCTGACAAATTAAAAATTCCCTTTTTATATTTTAATAGTTTTTCCTTTTTGGAGGTTGAGGATTTTCCTCTATTTCCTCGTTTGTGTGTATTCTTTTTTGCCTTGGTGGTCGGGGGGACATAGACCAATGTTCCACACGATGGTCTGGACCCATCTCTAAAAAAGAAATGTTGTTATGTTCGTTATTGTCAGATGTAGAAGGATTATTCTGGTGCTGATAATTGTCAGAACTTAATGGCTGGAATCTATTTGTAGATTCAAATGATCTGTTTGTGGGTCTAAAGGGGTTCGAGGTATCAGGGCCTCTAGAGTCATTGGTAGTGACTCTTTCTTTCATAGAAGGTCTTTCTTTGTATGTATCAATGATAGCATTAGATGATCTATCAGTGTAATCGTTACTTCTATGTCTTTGAGAAGAATATCCCATATTCTCATCGAATCTCTGGTGGTTACCATCATTTTGTTTGTGTGTCCTGTTAGGCTCATGTGATCTATCCCAAGAATTGTTGGTGTGAGGATTGTTTTGTTGGTGATGTTGGTGTTTGTTTTCACGATAGTTATCATAATGAAAATTAGTATTATTGTAGGATTGATGGTTTCTATAGTTACCTCGTTGGTGGTATTGCTGATTATCAGAATAATTATGTGTACCTTCTTTCGCCATGTTAAATTCTGAATACCTATGTCTGTGTTGTCTATTCATGTGCAAGTCTGGGTATCTATCTCCCTGATGGTGAGACAGTCTATTATTAAAATTATTATCATCATGTCTCCTAGGAATAAACCCAGGTGGGTCCAGGTGTCTCTCTCCCTGGTTGTGATACGATCTATTGTTATAATAGTTGTCGTTATGTCTCCTCGGAGTAAACCTGGGTGGATTAATCGGGGGATTATTAAAGCTATTGATATTTTTCCCATTGTTCCGGTTATAGGTGTATATTTCACCTTTGGCATAGTCACCCTCATCTCTTATTAGTTTTTTATTCTTTCTTTTAATGATCTCACTTTGGTATTCTTCAGCTTGATCATATGCTGATTTTCTAAGTCCCTCAAATTCGGTATGATTAACATACTTTTCCAGATTCTGTTGTATTTTATCTATTTCAATACCAACCTCATTATACAGGTGTTTCCTATGTTTAATTAAAATGTCTATAAAAGTGTTAGCACAGACATTGAGGGCATCTTCCCATTCCTTGAGAATATTAGTGTTGTCTTTAAAAGAACAATTTTTAAACACTCTCAAGCCTCTAGGTATCAGCTTTTTGTTCTTATACTTTTGTAATGTTTCAAAATCCCACCAATGTCTATGCTCAGACTTCAGTGAATTCTCTAATTTGGTGAATAAAGTATACATAGAAGGGTCAGATTCATTTTCAGTATGGTGTTCAGTGTTGCCCAAACTATTATTATTTTTCCTCCTATTGGTTCTTTCAAGGGCAGACAACATGATTAGCTCGGTCGACTACCCCTAGATGGCCTAAAGCAAAATACACCTAAGTGTATCCGCACAAATGTCCTATAAGATAGGGGGCGCCCTAGAGTATAAAAGTGTATCTATACAGTGATATATTTATACAAAATGATATACAAATTATCAAATGACTAAAATGGATAATACAAATTAAAACATTTAAAGCAACAAAATTGGGATTAATAGATATGATTAAAAAATGAAAAAATTCAAAAAAGTTATAAGATCAATTCAAAGAGAGTCTCTGAGAAGTAGATAGAGGTGTCAAGGCAGCAATCTGTAGAGAATCCGGCCAGGATCCTAAGAGGATGATCTATAAAAAATAAGAGAGACAGATGCGCCACATGGCCCAATATTGTTTGTTCTGCAGAATGGATGTAATTTGATGATGTAAATACAAACTCACAATTTTTTTTGATGCCTGAGGAAACAGTCTGTGACTGAGAAACGCGTCGCATGTTTTACTGTTTTTACAAAGTAAAGTATTACTATTTTTTACAAACACTTGCTTTTGGTGTATTATTTGGACCTGTCTTGGTTCCCTGGATTTTTGCCGATTGCCTCCTGTGATAACCTGGCCATAGTCTGTTGGGTGACTGTATTGATCCCTTCCTGCCTGATTAGCATCATTGGAGATGCTTTTCTAAATGTGAGTATATTTTCAAACATATACTACATCATCATCTGGTTCCAAACTGTACTAGGCCATATAGGCACCCTTGTGTCTGCTTATCTTGTTTTTCATAGAAATATACCACTCTATCCAAGAGGTCGGTCTGCTGGGTGACTGTGATTGATCCCAGACTGCTTCTGTTGCACTAACTGGAGTGCTTCTAAAATTGTGAGTTTGTATTTACATCATCAAATTACATCCATTCTGCAGAACAAACAATATTGGGCCATGTGGCGCATCTGTCTCTCTTATTTTTTCTAGGAATGGAATTTGACTAAGAAAATGCTGCTATTACTGAGGTAATGTAATAAGTCTTAAATGCAGTAGAAGGACTGGTATCAGGTTTATCAATAGAGATACATACTCTTTAAAAAAGAAAAAGAAAAAGATGTTTAAAACGGTTGCTGGCATGTTTAATCGTTTTTGTGAGGTACTTTGATAAAATTTATTGGGGCATGAATTTTCCACATGGCTGACTTATATTTCTGCATGGAAACAGTTAACTGAGGCTTCCCACTGTTGTAATATGAGTGGGAGGGGCCTGTTTTAGCGCTTTTTTGCGCAGTAAAAATTCAGTCTCTGTCTTCCTGTTTCTTCCTGCATGACCCAGGACGTCTCTAGAGAGCTCAGGGGACTTCAAAAGTCATTTTGAGGGAGGTAATCAGTCACAGCAGACCTGTGACAGTGTGTTTGACTGTGTTAAAAAACGTTTTTTTCTATATTATTATCCGTTTTGGGTATTAAGGGGTTAATCATCCATTTGCAAGTGGGTGCAATGCTCTGCTAACTTAATACATTTATTGTAAAAATTTGGTTGCTATAACTGATTTGGTTCATTGTTATTTCAACTGTGACAATTTTTTGTGCTTCTTAAAGGCGCAGTAGCGTTTTATTTAGTGCTTGTAAACGTATTTCAAAGTGTTTTCCAAGCTTACTAGTCTCATTGCTAATCTGTTTAAACATGTCTGACACAGATGAATCTGTTTGTTCATTATGTTTGAAAGCCAGTGTGGAGCCACATAGAAATATGTGTACTAAATGTATTGATTTCACTTTAAATAATAAAGGTCAGTCTTTATCTATAAAAGAATTATCACCAGACGACAAGGGGGGAAGTTATGCCGACTAACTCTCCTCACGTGTCAGTACCTTCGCCTCCCGCTCAGGAGGCGTGTGATATTGTGGCGCCAAGTACATCAGAGACGCCCATACAAATCACTTTACAAGACATGGCCACTATTATGAATAATACCTTGACAGAAGTATTATCTAAATTGCCAGAATTAAGAGGCAAGCGCAATAGCTCTGGGATAAGGACAGAGCGCGCTGGTGCTGTGAGATGTCTGATACTGGGTCACAGTTTGCAGAACATGAGGACGGAGAGCTTCATTCTGTGGGTGACGGATCTGATCCAGGGAAACCGGATTCAGAGATTTCTAATTTTAAATTTAAGCTTGAGAACCTCCGTGTATTGCTAGGGGAGGTTTTAGCGGCTCTGAATGACTGTAATACAGTTGCAATTCCAGAGAAATTATGTAGGCTGGATAGATACTATGCGGTGCCGGTGTGTACTGACGTTTTTCCTATACCTAAAAGGCTTACAGAAATTATTAGCAAGGAGTGGGATAGACCTGGTGTGCCCTTTTCCCCACCTCCTATATTTAGGAAAATGTTTCCAATAGACGCCACTACATGGGACTTATGGCAAACTGTCCCCAAGGTGGAGGGAGCAGTTTCTACTTTAGCCAAGCGTACCACTATCCCGGTGGAGGATAGTTGTGCTTTTTCGGATCCAATGGATAAAAAATTAGAAGGTTACCTTAAGAAAATGTTTGTTCAACAAGGTTTTATCTTACAGCCCCTTGCATGCATTGCGCCTGTCACTGCTGCTGCGGCATTCTGGTTTGAGTCTCTAGAAGAGGTCATTCACACAGCTCCATTAGATGAAATTATGGACAAGCTTAAAGCACTTAAGCTAGCTAATGCTTTTGTTTCTGATGCCATTGTACATTTAACTAAACTAACGGCTAAGAACTCCGGATTCGCCATCCAGGCGCGCAGAGCGCTATGGCTTAAATCCTGGTCAGCTGACGTGACTTCTAAATCTAAATTGCTTAATATTCCTTTCAAGGGACAAACCTTATTCGGGCCCGGCTTGAAAGAAATTATCGCTGACATTACTGGAGGTAAGGGTCATACCCTTCCTCAGGACAGGGCCAAATCAAAGGCCAAACAGTCTAATTTTCGTGCCTTTCGAAACTTCAAGGCAGGAGCAGCATCAACTTCCTCCGCTCCAAAACAGGAAGGAACTGTTGCTCGTTACAGACAGGCCTGGAAAACTAACCAGTCCTGGAACAAGGGCAAGCAGACGAGAAAACCTACTACTGCCCCTAAGACAGCATGAAGGGATTGCCCCCTATCCGGAAACGGATCTAGTGGGGGGCAGACTTTCTCTCTTCGCCCAGGTGTGGGCAAGAGATGTCCAGGATCCCTGGGCGTTGGAGATCATATCCCAGGGATATCTTCTGGACTTCAAAGCTTCTCCTCCTTTCACTCTTGCCACCTGTCAGCGATCCACATCCCAGGCGTGGAGAACTGGGAGGCGGACTTTCTAAGTCGCCAGACTTTTCATCCGGGGGAGTGGGAACTTCATCCGGAGGTGTTCGCTCAACTGATTCGTCGTTGGGGCAAACCAGAACTGGATCTCATGGCGTCTCGCCAGAACGCCAAGCTTCCTCGTTACGGATCCAGGTCCAGGGACCCGGGAGCGGCGCTGATAGATGCTCTAGCAGCCCCTTGGGTTTTCAACATGGCTTATGTATTTCCACCGTTTCCGCTGCTGCCTCGACTGATTGCCAAGATCAAACAGGAGAGAGCATCGGTGATTCTGGTATGCAGACCTAGTGGACATGTCGTCCTGTCCACCATGGTCTCTACCTCTGAGGCAGGACCTTCTAATACAAGGTCCTTTCAACCATCCAAATCTAATTTCCCTGAGACTGACTGCATGGAGATTGAACGCTTGATCCTATCCAAGCGTGGCTTCTCAGAGTCAGTTATTGATACCTTAATACAGGCTCGGAAGCCTGTTACCAGAAAAATCTATCATAAGATATGGCGTAAATACTTATATTGGTGCGAATCCAAGAGTTACTCATGGAGTAAGGTTAGGATTCCTAGGATATTGTCCTTTCTACAAGAGGGTTTGGAAAAGGGCTTATCTGCTAGTTCGTTGAAGGGACAGATTTCTGCTCTGTCTATTCTTTTGCACAAGCGTCTGGCGGAAGTTCCAGACGTCCAGGCTTTTTGTCAGGCTCTGGCTAGGATTAAGCCTGTGTTTAAAGCTGTTGCTCCTCCGTGGAGCTTAAACTTGGTTCTTAGAGTTCTTCAGGGTGTTCCGTTTGAACCCCTTCATTCCATTGATATTAAGCTTTTATCTTGGAAAGTTCTATTTTTGATGGCTATTTCCTCGGCTCGAAGAGTCTCTGAGTTATCTGCTTTACATTGTGATTCTCCTTATCTGGTTTTCCATTCAGACAAGGTAGTTCTGCGTACTAAACCTGGGTTTTTACCTAAGGTAGTTTCTAACAGGAATATAAATCAAGAGATTGTTGTCCCATCATTGTGCCCTAATCCTTCTTCAAAGAAGGAACGTCTTTTGCATAATCTGGACGTAGTCCGTGCCCTGAAGTTCTATTTACAGGCAACTAAAGATTTTCGTCAAACTTCTTCCCTGTTTGTCGTTTATTTTGGACAGAGGAGAGGTCAAAAAGCTTCGGCAACCTCTCTCTCTTTTTGGCTTCGTAGCATAATACGTTTAGCCTATGAGACTGCTGGACAGCAGCCCCCTGAAAGAATTACAGCTCATTCTACTAGAGCTGTGGCTTCCACCTGGGCCTTTAAGAATGAGGCCGTTGTTGAACAGATTTGCAAGGCTGCGACTTGGTCTTCGCTTCACACCTTTTCAAAATTTTACAAATTTGACACTTTTGCTTCTTCGGAGGCTGTTTTTGGGAGAAAGGTTCTACAGGCAGTGGTTCCTTCTGTTTAAGTTCCTGCCTTGTCCCTCCCATCATCCGTGTACTTTAGCTTTGGTATTGGTATCCCATAAGTAATGGATGACCCGTGGACTGAATACACTTAACAAGAGAAAACATAATTTATGCTTACCTGATAAATTTATTTCTCTTGTAGTGTATTCAGTCCACGGCCCGCCCTGTCTTTTTTAAGGCAGATCTAAATTTTAATTAAAACTTCAGTCACCACTGCACCCTATGGTTTCTCCTTTCTTGTCTTGTTTCGGTCGAATGACTGGATATGACATGTGAGGGGAGGAGCTATATAGCAGCTCTGCTTTGGGTGATCCTCTTGCAACTTCCTGTTGGGAAGGGAATATATCCCATAAGTAATGGATGACCCGTGGACTGAATACACTACAAGAGAAATAAATTTATCAGGTAAGCATAAATTATGTTTTTTTGCGCTCTCTCCCCCTCTTTCTTTGCTCTCCCCCTCTCTTTTGCGCTCTCTCTCTCCCTCTTTTGCGTTCTCTCTCCCCCTCTCTTTTGAGCTCTCTCTCTCCCCCTCTCTCTTGCGCTCTCTCCCCCTCTCTTTTGCGATCTCTCTCTCTCCCTCTTTTGCGCTCTCTCTCCCACCTCTCTTTTAAGCTCTCTCTCCCCCCTCTCTTTTGAGCTCTCTCTCTCCCCCCTCTCTTTTGATCTCTCTCTCCCCCTCTTTCTCTCCCACTCTCTTGCGCTCTCTCTCCCTCTTTTACTCTTCCCCCCTCTTCTGCTCGCTTTCTTTCTTTCCTTCCTTCCTCTGTTTTGGTCTCTCCCGCCGGCCACGCCCCTCCCTGCGCTCCCGTGAGGCCACGCCCCCTCGTCACGCCCACCGGTCACACCCCCTCATCATGTCGGCCACGCCCCCATCACGGCACGCCCAACGCCGGTCACGCCCCCACCAGGCAGCTTCCGCAGTGCGCACTACTCTGCAGCTGAAGGCCAGGTGTGTTTGTCCGCGCGCAGTCTCTACTGCGCATGACGGCTTCAGACAAACACACTTGGCCTTGGCCTTTTATAATATAGGATAGTTACATTGTATCTATTTTAGGATTTATATTTATTTTACAGGCAACTTTGTATTTATTTTAACTATGTACAATAGCTATTAAATAGTTAATAACTATTTAATAGCTACCTAGTTAAAATAATTACAAAATTACCTGTGAAATAAATCCTAACCTAAGTTACAAATACACCTAACACTACACTATCAATAAATTAATTAAATAAATTAACTACAATTATCTAAAATAAAATACAATTAAATAAACTAATCTATACTACAAAAAAAAAACACTAAATTACAGAAAATAAAAATAAATTACAAGAAGTTTAAACTAATTACACCTAATCTAAGCCCCCTAATAAAATTAAAAAGCCCCCCAAAATAATAAAATGCCCTACCCTATTCTAAATTACAAAAGTAATCAGCTCTTTTACCAGCCCGTAAAAGGGCTTTTTGCGGGGCATTGCCTCAAAGTAATCAGCTCTTTTACCTGTAAAAAAAATGCAACCTCCCCCCAACATTAAAACCCACCACCCACTTACCCCTACACTAACCCACCCAAACCCCCCTTAAAAAAAACCTAACACTACCCCCCTGAAGATCTCCCTACCTTGAGTCGTCTTCACCCAACCGGGCCGAAATCTTCATCCAAGGTGCGCAGAAGAGGTCCTTCATCCGGTAGAAGTCTTCATCCAGGCGGCGTCTTCAATCTTCATCCATCTGGAGCAGAGCCATCTTCCAAGTAGCCGACGCGGAGCCATCCTCTTCATCCAGAGTCTTCTTAAACAATGATGGTAACTTTAAGTGACGTCATCCAAGATGGCGTCCCTTCAATTCCGATTGGCTGATAGGATTCTATCAGCCATTCGGAATTAAGGTAGGAAAAATCTGATTGGCTGATTGAATCAGCCAATCAGATTGAAGTTCAATCCAAATGGCTGATCCAATCAGCCAATCGGATTGAGCTTGCATTCTATTGGCTGATCGGTACAGCCAATAGAATGCGAGCTCAATCCGATTGGCTGATTGGATCAGCCAATCGGATTGAACTTCAATCTGATTGGCTGATTCAATCAGCCAATGAAAGATGTGTGTGCCCAGGTGCCTAACCAACTGGAGGCAAAGGTACTCTGATGAAGATTTTGATACAGAAATTTAATGGTTTTATTAAAAAACGAGATATAAAAAAAGTAAATTTATGCTTACCTGATAAATTAAGTTCTTCTATGGTACGACGAGTCCACGGCCCGCTCTGTCATTTTAAGACATATTATATTTTTAGATTTTAAACTTCAGTCACCTCTGCACCTTTTAGTTTCTCCTTTTTCTTCCTGTACCTTCGGTCAAATGACTGGGGGAGGAGCTAACGGAGGAGCTATATAGACAGCTCTGCTGTTGTGCTCTTTGCCACTTCCTGTTAGCAGGAGGATAATATCCCTACAAGTAAAGGATGAATCCGTGGACTCGTCGTACCATAGAAGAAATTAATTTATCAGGTAAGCATAAATTTACTTTTGTTCAAGTAATATAATAACTTCCTAGTAATGTGAAGTTTGTAATCTATTATTAATTGAACATCATTTTATAAGAAAATAACTATTGGATGTAGAAAATTGTAATATCCCATTGCATATAAGTTGATATAAGTATTAGGCGCATATTTATCAAGCTCCATATGTAGCTTGATGCCCCGTGTTTCTGGCGATCCCTTAGGCTAAAGACCACTGCTGCATTACCTGTCCGCCTGCTCTGAGGTGGCGGACAGACATCGCCAGAAATCAACCCGATCGAATTTGATCGGGTTGATTGACACCCCCTGCTAGAGGCCAATTTGCCACGAATCTGCAGGGAGCGGCATTGCACCAGCAGTTCACAAGAACTGCTGGTGCAATAATAAATTCCAACAGCGATATCGGATCATGTCCGCTCGCACAATGATAATTCGGCCCCATAGCCTGCAAATAGCTAATAGTGTTTTTAATATTGTAGTTTGCTAGACCTCAGTATAATTTTGTAACACTAAATGTCTGGATGATTTTAAGAAAAAATAATAAAGATCATGTTTTAATTTTTAGCTGCACTCACTATAAATAATGAATATGGGGAATGCAAAAGATTTAGTTGTTATTTCAACTTTTATGAGTCAAGTTTTCGTAAATCTGTAGTTATACATGTAATTTGTATTAAGTTTATATAATCTTATAAAGCCATTTAGTAAGGCAACCCTTATATATCAATCATATTCTCTTTAAGTTTGTCCCTTTAACCAGAATGCCATGTTCTTGTATTAAATCTGCTTTACAATAAAAAATCTCTTTCCTGTTCCCTTATTATTCTATCTGTATTAACACAGAACATGAAGACTTCAAGCAAGTCAGATGAGGCATGGATTATGAGCCGTCTTCTAAAACAGCTCACTGATATGGGCTTCCCGGTGAGTGCATACACTATCTATAATCGTCTTACAAGAAATAAAAATATTGTTGTTTTTTATACCAAATCTACTACTTTGTATTAGCTTGATCTCTCTGAAGTTATCCATGTGTTTTGAGAAATAGTCACTTCTAAATAAAAAGGGGTATATTATTATTATTATTTTATTATTATCAGTTATAAAGTGCCAGCAGATTACACTGCACTATACAAAGAATAAAACATTACAGGGATGCATTACATACACAAGCAAGCACATTAGGGGTAATTTACAGTTGTAGGTGCAATAATTGAGTTATACAAAAGGAGAGGAATGCCCTGCCCTTGAGCACAATCAGTAGTAGTTGACTTAAATACAAAGTGGCCTATAGGTAAAGAGGCTCTCAAGCTTACAATCTAAAGGAGAGGTAATGGACACAGAATGTATAAGTCTGATATAATGCAGGATGAACTGAGAATGAGTGATGACATAGGGAGCAATAAGAAAAAGTGTGTGGTGAGTGAGCAAATGAGGATTGGAAAAGTGTAACAGAATTAGGCAATGTGTCAGTACAGAGACTGTGAATATGAAGTCGTATCTCTATTCTGGATCATTAGTGACAGCTGCACCTAATTGCTGTTTGGTGTTTATATATTAAAGGGCCATGATACCCAAATGTTGAAACACTTGAAAGTGACGCAGCATAGCTGTAAAAAGCTGACTTGAAAATATTACCTGAACATCTCTATGAAAAAAAGAAATATATTTTACCTCAAAATGTCCTCAGTAGCCACATCCCATTGCAAAGGACTTCTAAGCAGCAAATCAGTATGTCTGTCCCGGGACAGCTAAGGGAGTGAGCTTTCGTGCACACTCATCTTATTTCCCTATTCAGTGAACAATTGGGATTAGATTCCCTGGAAGTAAATGCTTGTATAGCACTCTTTGCCCAGACTGGTTATAGATGCAAAAAAAAGGTTTTCTTTAAAATGTAAATTTTATTGGACACTTAAAAGATGGGTGACCACAAACAATTTAAAATCACTCTATCATGTGTTGCTAGAATGTTAAAAATTAACTATGAGACCTGTTAAATATAAATCTGGCCTTTATCTCAAAAGTATAATGTCAGGACTCAATAGTTTATGCCAACCGTCTACACTATATGGGGTAGTAAGTGACCAGTGGGCTATACATATTTGGAGTATCTTATCCACTTGTGATGTGTTGACATGGTATCATATTTTCCATTCCTTCCATTCCATAAATTAAGTACTGCTCTGTAGCTTAAAGTGTCAGTAAACTTTAAAAATAATGTTATATAATTCTGCACATAGTGCAGAATTATATAACATTATATTAGCCAAACTTTATAAAAACATAATGTAGCCTATTATTTTTTTTTTTTTTTTAAAAACGCTGTTTTACAGACCCGCTCTCTGTACTCTGTTGAGCGGGTCTGTTATATTTACTCAGAGCATCGGGCCAGCTGTATAGTCACAGCCCGGCCTGACCGCGCCATAGCACTAAGTGCAGCTCGCTCCTGCTCTGTCTGACAGCAGGAGCGAGCTGCACTTAGGCTACATTATGTTTTTATAAAGTTTGGCTAATATAATGTTATATAATACTGCACTATGTGCAGAATTATATAACATTATTTTTAAGGTTTACTGTCCCTTTAAGTATTACCAACTCACTTAAGTATATACCACACATCAAGATACAAGTACAATGATAATGCAGTAGAGTTACATATGGAACTGATGTAAAAAGAGCTGCAGCATTGTTACACCCAACAAAATACATGTCCTTCCTTGCATTAAGGGAATATTAATCCGGAATAATTTAAAGGAATGGAAAATATGATACCATTTTAACACATCACAAGTCGATAAGATACTCTTAATATGTATAGCCCACTGGTCACTTACTACCCCATATAGTGTAGACAGTTGGCATAAACTATTGCGTCCTGACATTAAACTTATGAGATAAAGGCCAGATTTATATTTAACAGGTCTCATAGTTAATTTTTACATCCTAGCAACTCATGATAGAGTGATTTCTTCTGTTAAGTGTGATCAGTCCACGGGTCATCATTACTTCTGGGATATTACTCCTCCCCAACAGGAAGTGCAAGAGGATTCACCCAGCAGAGCTGCATATAGCTCCTCCCCTCTACGTCACTCCCAGTCATTCTCTTGCACCCAACGACTAGATAGGATGTGTGAGAGGACTATGGTGATTATACTTAGTTTTATATCTTCAATCAAAAGTTTGTTATTTTAAAATAGCACCGGAGTGTGTTATTATCTCTCTGGCAGAGTTTGAAGAAGAATCTACCAGAGTTTTTGTTATGATTTTAGCCGGAGTAGTTAAGATCATATTGCTGTTTCTCGGCCATCTGAGGAGAGGTAAACTTCAGATCAGGGGACAGCGGGCAGATGAATCTGCATAGAGGTATGTAGCAGTTTTTATTTTCTGACAATGGAATTGATGAGAAAATCCTGCCATACCGATATAATGTCATGTATGTATACTTTACACTTCAGTATTCTGGGGAATGGTACTTCACTAGAATTACACTGTAAGAAATACATAAAGCTGTTTAATAACTAGAGATTATGTTTAACGTTTTTGCTGGAATGTAAAATCGTTTTCATTTGCTGAGGTACTGAGTGAATAAATGTTTGGGCACTATTTTTCCACTTGGCAGTTGCTTAATCTGTTTTCTGACAGTTTCTGTTCTCCCTCACTGCTGTGTGTGAGGGGGAGGGGCCGTTTTTTGGCGCTTTTACTATGCATCAAATATTTCAGTCAGCAACTCGTATTCCCTGCATGATCCGGTTCATCTCTACAGAGCTCAGGGATCTTCAAAACTTATTTTGAGGGAGGTAATTTCTCTCAGCAAAGCTGTGAGAATTATAGTTTGACTGAGATAAAAAACGTTTATTCTGTAATTTGTTTCCTGCTTTCAGAATTTGTTATCTTTGCTAATGGGATTAAACCTTTGCTAAAGTTGTGTTGTTTACAAGGATTGAGGCTATAACTGTTTCAATTTATTAATTTTCAACTGTCATAGATCTTCTGTGCTTCTTAAAGGCACAGTACGTTTTAATATTATTCTAATTGAATTGTATTTCCAAGTTGCAAGTTTATTTGCTAGTGTGTTAAACATGTCTGATTCAGAGGATGATACCTGTGTCATTTGTTGCAATGCCAAAGTGGAGCCCAATAGAAATTTATGTACTAACTGTATTGATGCTACTTTAAATAAAAATCAATCTGTACAAATTGAACAAATTTCACCAAACAACGAGGGGAGAGTTATGCCGACTAACTCGCCTCACGTGTCAGTACCTACATCTCCCGCTCAGAGGGAGGTGCGTGATATTGTAGCGCCGAGTACATCTGGGCGGCCATTACAAATCACATTACAGGATATGGCTACTGTTATGACTGAGGTTTTGGCTAAATTACCAGAACTAAGAGGTAAGCGTGATCACTCTGGGGTGAGAACAGAGTGCGCTGATAATATTAGGGCCATGTCAGACACTGCGTCACAGGTGGCAGAACATGAGGACGGAGAACTTCATTCTGTGGGTGACGGTTCTGATCCAAACAGACTGGATTCAGATATTTCAAATTTTAAATTTAAACTGGAAAACCTCCGTGTATTACTAGGGGAGGTGTTAGCGGCTCTGAATGATTGTAACACAGTTGCAATACCAGAGAAAATGTGTAGGTTGGATAAATATTTTGCGGTACCGACGAGTACTGAGGTTTTTCCTATACCTAAGAGACTTACTGAAATTGTTACTAAGGAGTGGGATAGACCCGGTGTGCCGTTCTCACCCCCTCCGATATTTAGAAAAATGTTTCCAATAGACGCCACCACAAGGGACTTATGGCAAACGGTCCCTAAGGTGGAGGGAGCAGTTTCTACCTTAGCTAAGCGTACCACTATCCCGGTGGAGGATAGCTGTGCTTTTTCAGATCCAATGGATAAAAAGTTAGAGGGTTACCTTAAGAAAATGTTTGTTCAACAAGGTTTTATATTGCAACCCCTTGCATGCATTGCGCCGATCACGGCTGCAGCGGCATTCTGGATTGAGTCTCTGGAAGAGAACATTGGTTCAGCTACTCTGGACGACATTACGGACAGGCTTAGAGTCCTTAAACTAGCTAATTCATTCATTTCGGAGGCCGTAGTACATCTTACTAAACTTACGGCGAAGAATTCAGGATTCGCCATTCAGGCACGCAGGGCGCTGTGGCTAAAATCCTGGTCAGCTGATGTTACTTCTAAGTCTAAATTGCTTAATATACCTTTCAAAGGGCAGACCTTATTCGGGCCCGGGTTGAAAGAGATTATCGCTGACATTACAGGAGGTAAAGGCCATGCCCTGCCTCAGGACAAAGCCAAAGCCAAGACTAGACAGTCTAATTTTCGTTCCTTTCGTAATTTCAAAGCAGGAGCAGCATCAACTTCCTCTGCACCAAAACAGGAAGGAGCTGTTGCTCGCTACAGACAAGGCTGGAAACCTAACCAGTCCTGGAACAAGGGCAAGCAGACAAGAAACCTGCTGCTGCCCCTAAAACAGCATGAATTGAGGGCCCCCGATCCGGGATCGGATCTAGTGGGGGGCAGACTTTCTCTCTTCGCCCAGGCTTGGGCAAGAGATGTTCAGGATCCCTGGGCGCTAGAGATAATATCTCAGGGATACCTTCTGGACTTCAAATACTCTCCTCCAAGAGAGAGATTTCATCTGTCAAGATTGTCAACAATCCAGACAAAGAAAGAGGCGTTTCTACGCTGCGTACAAGAGCTCTTGTTAATGGGAGTAATCCATCCAGTTCCACGATCAGAACAGGGACAGGGGCTTTACTCAAATCTGTTTGTGGTTCCCAAAAAAGAGGGAACTTTCAGACCAATCCTGGACTTAAAGATCCTAAACAAATTCCTAAGAGTTCCATCGTTCAAGATGGAGACTATTCGGACAATTTTACCTATGATCCAAGAAGGTCAGTACATGACCACTGTAGATTTAAAAGATGCTTACCTTCACATACCGATTCACAAAGATCATTATCGGTACCTAAGGTTTGCCTTCCTAGACAGGCATTACCAGTTTGTGGCTCTTCCATTCGGATTGGCTACAGCTCCAAGAATCTTCACAAAGGTTCTGGGTGCTCTTCTGGCGGTACTAAGACCGCGGGGAATCTCGGTAGCTCCATACCTAGACGACATTCTGATACAAGCTTCAAGCTTTCAAACTGCCAAGTCTCATACAGAGTTAGTGCTGGCATTTCTAAGGTCACATGGATGGAAGGTGAACGAAAAGAAAAGTTCACTCGTTCCACTCACAAGAGTTCCCTTCCTGGGGACTCTTATAGATTCTGTAGAAATGAAGATTTACCTGACAGAGGACAGGCTAACAAGACTTCAAAGTGCTTGCCGCACCCTTCATTCCATTCAACACCCGTCAGTGGCTCAATGCATGGAGGTAATCGGCTTAATGGTAGCGGCAATGGACATAGTACCCTTTGCACGCTTACACCTCAGACCACTGCAACTGTGCATGCTAAGTCAGTGGAATGGGGATTACTCAGACTTATCCCCTTCTCTGAATCTGGATCAAGAGACCAGAAATTCTCTTCTATGGTGGCTTTCTCTGCCACATCTGTCCAGGGGGATGCCATTCAGCAGACCAGACTGGACAATTGTAACAACAGACGCCAGCCTTCTAGGTTGGGGTGCCGTCTGGAATTCTCTGAAGGCTCAGGGACAATGGAGTCAGGAGGAGAGTCTCCTGCCAATAAACATTCTGGAATTGAGAGCAGTTCTCAATGCCCTCCTGGCTTGGCCCCAGTTGACAACTCGGGGGTTCATCAGGTTTCAGTCGGACAACATCACGACTGTAGCTTACATCAACCATCAGGGAGGGACAAGAAGCTCCCTAGCTATGATGGAAGTATCAAAGATAATTCGCTGGGCAGAGTCTCACTCTTGCCACCTGTCAGCAATCCACATCCCGGGAGTGGAGAACTGGGAGGCGGATTTCTTAAGTCGTCAGACTTTTCATCCGGGGGAGTGGGAACTTCATCCGGAGGTCTTTGCCCAAATACTTCGACGTTGGGGCAAACCAGAGATAGATCTCATGGCGTCTCGACAGAACGCCAAGCTTCCTCGTTACGGGTCCAGATCCAGGGATCCAGGAGCAGTCCTGATAGATGCTCTGACAGCACCTTGGGACTTCAGGATGGCTTACGTGTTTCCACCCTTCCCGTTGCTTCCTCGATTGATTGCCAGAATCAAACAAGAGAGAGCATCAGTGATTCTAATAGCACCTGCGTGGCCACGCAGGACTTGGTATGCAGACCTGGTGGACATGTCATCCTGTCCACCTTGGTCTCTACCTCTGAAACAGGACCTTCTGATACAGGGTCCCTTCAAACATCAAAATCTAACTTCTCTGAAGCTGACTGCTTGGAAATTGAACGCTTGATTTTATCAAGACGTGGGTTTTCTGAGTCAGTTATTGATACCTTAATACAGGCTAGGAAACCTGTTACCAGAAAGATTTACCATAAGATATGGCGTAAATACCTATATTGGTGTGAATCCAAAGGTTACTCTTGGAGTAAGGTTAGGATTCCTAGGATATTGTCTTTTCTACAAGAAGGTTTAGAAAAGGGTTTATCTGCTAGTTCTTTAAAGGGACAGATCTCAGCTCTGTCCATTCTGTTACACAAACGTCTGTCAGAAGTTCCTGACGTCCAGGCTTTTTGTCAGGCTTTGGCCAGGATTAAGCCTGTGTTTAAAACTGTTGCTCCACCATGGAGTTTAAACCTTGTTCTTAATGTTTTACAGGGCGTTCCGTTTGAACCCCTTCATTCCATTGATATAAAGTTGTTATCTTGGAAAGTTCTATTTTTAATGGCTATTTCCTCGGCTCGAAGAGTCTCTGAATTATCAGCCTTACATTGTGATTCTCCTTATTTGATTTTTCATTCGGATAAGGTAGTCCTGCGTACTAAACCTGGGTTCTTACCTAAGGTAGTTACTAACAGGAATATCAATCAAGAGATTGTTGTTCCTTCTTTATGCCCAAATCCTTCTTCAAAGAAGGAACGTCTACTGCACAACCTGGATGTAGTCCGTGCTCTAAAATTTTACTTACAGGCAACTAAGGAATTTCGACAAACGTCTTCTCTGTTTGTCATTTACTCTGGGCAGAGGAGAGGTCAAAAAGCTTCCGCTACCTCTCTTTCTTTTTGGCTTCGTAGCATAATTCGTTTAGCTTATGAGACTGCTGGACAGCAGCCTCCTGAAAGAATTACAGCTCATTCTACTAGAGCTGTGGCTTCCACTTGGGCCTTCAAGAATGAGGCCTCTGTTGAACAGATTTGCAAGGCTGCAACTTGGTCTTCGCTTCATACTTTTTCCAAATTTTACAAATTTGACACTTTTGCTTCATCGGAGGCTATTTTTGGGAGAAAGGTTCTTCAGGCAGTGGTTCCTTCTGTATAAAGAGCCTGCCTTGTCCCTCCCGTCATCCGTGTACTTTTGCTTTGGTATTGGTATCCCAGAAGTAATGATGACCCGTGGACTGATCACACTTAACAGAAGAAAACATAATTTATGCTTACCTGATAAATTCCTTTCTTCTGTAGTGTGATCAGTCCACGGCCCGCCCTGTTTTTAAGGCAGGTAAATATTTTTTAATTTATACTCCAGTCACCACTTCACCCTTGGCTTTTCCTTTCTCGTTGGTCCTTGGTCGAATGACTGGGAGTGACGTAGAGGGGAGGAGCTATATGCAGCTCTGCTGGGTGAATCCTCTTGCACTTCCTGTTGGGGAGGAGTAATATCCCAGAAGTAATGATGACCCGTGGACTGATCACACTACAGAAGAAAGGAATTTATCAGGTAAGCATAAATTATGTTTTCTCTTGTAAGGTGTATCCAGTCCACGGATCATCCATTACTTGTGGGATATTTTCCTTCCCAACAGGAAGCTGTAAGAGGATCACCCACAGCAGAGCTGTCTATATAGCTCCTCCCCTAACTGCCACTACCAGTCATTCTCTTGCAGCTCTCGACAAGATAGGAAGTAGCTAGAGAGATGTAGTGAATTTATGTAGTTTATCTTCAATCAAAAGTTTATTATTTTCAAATGGTACCGGAGTTGTACTGTTTTAGCCTCAGGCAGAAAGTTGAAGAAGAGTCTGCCTGTGGTTTTTGCTGATCTTAGCAGGTTGTAACTAAGATCCATTGCTGTTCTCACACATAATTGAAGAGATGAGGTAACTTCAGCTAGGGGAATGGCGTGCAGGGTCTCCTGCTATGAGGTATGTGCAGATTAAATTTTTCTAGAGAAATGAATATGCTAGAAAATGCTGTTAATACCGGATTTATTTAAGGTAAGCCTGATTACAGTGATTTAATAACGACTAGTATCACGCTTGCTGTAAAAGGTAATTTCTCCAACATAGGTGTGTCCGGTCCACGGCGTCATCCTTACTTGTGGGATATTCTCTTCCCCAACAGGAAATGGCAAAGAGCCCAGCAAAGCTGGTCACATGATCCCTCCTAGGCTCCGCCTACCCCAGTCATTCTCTTTGCCGTTGTACAGGCAACATCTCCACGGAGATGGCTTAGAGTTTTTTAGTGTTTAACTGTAGTTTTTATTATTCAATCAAGAGTTTGTTATTTTAAAATAGTGCTGGTATGTACTATTTACTCAGAAACAGAAAAGAGATGAAGATTTCTGTTTGTATGAGGAAAATGATTTTAGCACCGTAACTAAAATCCATGGCTGTTCCACACAGGACTGTTGAGAGCAATTAACTTCAGTTGGGGGAACAGTGTGCAGTCTCTTACTGCTTGAGGTATGACACATTCTAACAAGACGATGTAATGCTGGAAGCTGTCATTTTCCCTATGGGATCCGGTAAGCCATGTTTATTAAGATAGTAAATAAGGGCTTCACAAGGGCTTATTAAGACTGTAGACTTTTTCTGGGCTAAATCGATTCATTATTAACACTTATTTAGCCTTGAGGAATCATTTATTCTGGGTATTTTGATATGATTATATCGGCAGGCACTGTTTTAGACACCTTATTCTTTAGGGACTTTCCCTAATCATAGTCAGAGCCTCATTTTCGCGCCGGTATGGCGCACTTGTTTTTGAGGACAGCATGGCATGCAGCTGCATGTGTGTGGAGCTCTGATACATAGAAAAGTCTTTCTGAAGGCATCATTTGGTATCGTATTCCCCTTTGGGCTTGGTTGGGTCTCAGCAAAGCAGATTCCAGGGACTGTAAAGGGGTTAAATATAAAAACGGCTCCGGTTCCGTTATTTTAAGGGTTAAAGCTTCCAAATTTGGTGTGCAATACTTTTAAGGCTTTAAGACAATGTGGTGAAATTTTGGTGAATTTTGAACAATTCCTTCATACTTTTTCGCAATTGCAGTAATAAAGTGTGTTTAGTTTAAAATTTAAAGTGACAGTAACGGTTTTATTTTAAAACGTTTTTTGTGCTTTGTTATCAAGTTTATGCCTGTTTAACATGTCTGAACTACCAGATAGATTGTGTTCTGACTGTGGGGAAACCAAGGTTCCTTCTCATTTAACTATATGTATTTTATGTCATAAAAAATTTTAGTAAAAATGATGCCCAAGATGATTCCTCAAGTGAGGGGAGTAAGCATGGTACTGCATCATCCCCTCCTTCGTCTACACCAGTCTTGCCCATACAGGAGGCCCCTAGTACATCTAGTGCGCCAATACTCCTTACTATGCAACATTTAACGGCTGTAATGGATAATTCTATCAAAAACATTTTAGCCAATATGCCCACTTATCAGCGAAAGCGCGACTGCTCTGTTTTAGAAAATTCTGTAGAGCATGAGAACGCTGATGATATGGTTTCTGAAGGGCCCCTACACCAATCTGAGGGGGCCAGGGAGGTTTTGTCTGAGGGAGAAATTTCAGATTCAGGAAACATTTCTCAACAAGCTGAACCTGATGTGATTACTTTTAAATTTAAGTTGGAACATCTCCGCGCTCTGCTTAAGGAGGTGTTATCCAATTTGGATGATTGTGATTATCTGGTCATTCCAGAACCACTATGTAAAATGGAAAAGTTCTTAGTGGCCCCGGGGCCCCCCGAAGCTTTTCCTATATCCAAGCGGGTGGCGTACATTGTTAGTAAAGAATGGGACAGGCCCGGTATACCTTTCGTACCTCCCCCCATATTTATAAAATTGTTTTCCTATAGTCGACCCCAGAAAGGACTGATGGCAGACAGTCCCCAAGGTCGAGGGGGCGGTTTCTACTCTACACAAGCGCGCCACTATACCCATAGAAGATAGTTGTGCTTTCCAAGATCCTATGGATAAAAAATTAGAAGGTCTGCTAAAGATGTTTGTTCAGCAAGGTTCCCTTCTACAACCAATTGCATGCATTGTCCCTGTCACTGCAGCCGCGTGTTTCTAGTTTGATGAGCTAGGAAAGGCGATTATTAGTAATTCTTCTTCTTATGAGGAGATTATGGACAGAATTCGTGCTCTTAAATTGGCTAATTCTTTCACCCTAGACGCCACCTTGCAATTGGCTAGGTTAGCGGCGAAAAAATTCTGGGTTTGCTATTGTGGCGCAGAGCGCTTGGTTAAAATCTTGGGCAGCGGATGCGTCTTCCAAGAACAAATTGCTTGACATTCCTTTCAAGGGGAAAACACTCTTTGGCCCTGACTTGAAAGAGATTATCTCTGATATCACTGGGGGCAAGGGCCACGCCCTTCCTCAGGATAGGTCTTTTCAAGACCAAAAATAAACCTAAGTTTCGTCCCTTTCGCAGAAACGGATCAGCCCCAAGGGCTACGTCCTCTAAGCAGGAAGGTAATACTTCTCAAGCCAATCCAGCCTGGAGACCTATGCAAGGCTGGAGCAAAGGAAAGCAGGCCAGGAAACCTGCCACTGCTACCAAGACAGCATGAAATGCGGGCCCCCGATCTCTCTCTTCGCTCAGGCTTGGGAAAGAGATGTTCTGGATCCTTGGGCGCTAGAAATAGTCTCCCAAGGTTATTCTCTGGAGTTCAAGGGGCTTCCTCCAAGGGGGAGGTTCCACAGGTCTCAGTTGTCTTCAGACCACATAAGAAGACAGGCATTCTTACATTGGGTAGAAGACCTGCTAAAAATGGGAGTGATTCATCCTGTTCCATTAGGAGAACAAGGGATGGGGTTCTACTCCAATCTGTTCATAGTTCCCAAAAAAGAGGGAACGTTCAGACCAATCTTAGATCTCAAGATCTTGAACAAGTTTCTCAAGGTTCCATCGTTCAAGATGGAAACCATTCGAAAACTTCTTCCTTCCATCCAGGAAGGTCAATTCATGACCAAGGTGGATTTCAAGGATGCGTATCTACATATTCCTATCCACAAGGAACATCATCGGTTCCTAAGGTTTGCATTCCTGGACAAGCATTTCCAGTTCGTGGCATTTTCTTTCGGATTAGCCACTGCTCCTAGGATTTTCTCATAGGTACTAGGGTCCCTTCTGGCGGTGCTAAGACCAAGGGGCATTGCTGTAGTACCTTACTTGGACGACATTCTGATTCGAGCGTCGTCCCTTCCTCAAGTAAAGGCTCACACGGACATTCTCCTGGCCTTTCTCAGATCTCACGGATGGAAAGTGAACGTGGAAAAGAGTTCTCTATCTCCGTCAACGAGGGTTCCCTTCTTGGGAACTATAATAGACTCCTTAGAAATGAGGATTTTTCTGACAGAAGCCAGTAAAACAAAACTTCTAGACTCTTGTCGGATACTTCATTCCGTTCCTCTTCCTTCCATAGCGCAGTGCATGGAAGTGATAGGTTTGATGGTAGCGGCAATGGACATAGTTCCTTTTGTGCGCATTCATCTAAGACCATTACAACTGTTCATGCTCAGTCAGTGGAATGGGGACTATTCAGACTTGTCTCCGAAGATACAAGTAAATCAGAGGACCAGAGACTCATTCCGTTGGTGGCTGTCCCTGGACAACCTGTCACAAGGGATGACCTTCCGCAGACCAGAGTGGGTCATTGTCACGACCGACGCCAGTCTGATGGGCTGGGGCGCGGTCTGGGGATCCCTGAAAGCTCAGGGTCTTTGGTCTCGGGTAGAATCTCTTCTACCGATAAATATTCTGGAACTGAGAGCGATATTCAATGCTCTCAAAGCTTGGCCTCAGCTAGCGAGGGCCAAGTTCATACATCAACCATCAGGGGGGAACAAGGAGTTCCCTAGCGATGGAAGAAGTGACCAAAATCATTCTATGGGCGGAGTCTCACTCCTGCCACCTGTCTGCTATCCACATCCCAGGAGTGGAAAATTGGGAAGCGGATTTTCTGAGTCGTCAGACATTGCATCCGGGGGAGTGGGAACTCCATCCGGAAATCTTTGCCCAAGTCACTCAACCGTGGGGCATTCCAGACATGGATCTGATGGCCTCTCGTCAGAACTTCAGAGTTCCTTACTACGGGTACAGATCCAGGGATCCCAAGGCGGCTCTAGTGGATGCACTAGTAGCACCTTGGACCTTCAAACTAGCTTATGTGTTCCCGCCGTTTCCTCTCATCCCCAGGCTGGTAGCCAGGATCAATCAGGAGAGGGCGTCGGTGATTTTGATAGCTCCTGCGTGGCCACGCAGGACTTGGTATGCAGATCTGGTGAATATGTCATCGGCTCCACCATGGAAGCTACCTTTGACAGACCTTCTTGTTCTAGGTCCGTTCGACCCACTCCAGCTGACTGCTTGGAGATTGAACGCTTGATCTTATCAAAGCGAGGGTTCTCAGATTCTGTTATTAATACTCTTGTTCAGGCCTGAAAGCCTGTAACCAGAAAAATTACCACATAATTTGGTATATCTGTTGGTGTGAATCTGCAGGATTCCCTTGGGACAAGGTTAAGATTCCTAAGAGTCTATCCTTCCTTCGAGAAGGATTGAAAAAAGGATTATCTGCAAGTTCCTTGATGGGACAGATTTCTGCCTTGTCTGTGTTACTTCACAAAAAAGCTGGCAGCTGTGCCGGATGTTCTAGCCTTTGTTCAGGCTCTGGTTAGAATCAAGCCTGTTTACAAAATTTTGACTCCTCCTGGGAGTCTCAACCTAGTTCTTTCAGTTCTTCAGGGGGTTCCGTTTGAACCCTTACATTCCGTTGATATTAAGTTATTATCTTGGAAAGTTTTGTTTTTGGTTGCAATTTCTTCTGCTAGAAGAGTTTCAGAATTATCTGCTCTGCAGTGTTCTTCTCCTTATCTGGTGTTCCATGCAGATAAGGTGGTTTTGCGTACTAAACCTGGTTTTCTTCCAAAAGTTGTTTCTAACAAAAACATTAACCAGGAGATAGTTGTGCCTTCTTTGTGTCCTAATCCAGTTTCAAAGAAGGAACGTTTGTTGCACAACTTGGATGTAGTTCGTGCTCTCAAAGTTTACTTAGCAGCTACTAAGGATTTCAGACAAACTTTGTCTTTGTTTGTTGTTTATTCTGGTAAACGGAGAGGTCAAAAAGCAACTTCTACCTCTCTCTCCTTCTGGATTAAAAGCATTATCCGATTGGCTTATGAGACTGCCGGACGGCAGCCTCCTGAAAGAATCACAGCTCACTCCACTAGGGCTGTGGCTTCCACATGGGCCTTCAAGAACGAGGCTTCTGTTGATCAGATATGTAAGGCAGCGACTTGGTCTTCACTGCACACTTTTTCTAAATTTTACAAATTTGATACTTTTGCTTCTTCTGAGGCTATTTTTGGGAGAAAGGTTTTGCAAGCCGTGGTGCCTTCCATTTAGGTGACCTGATTTGCTCCCTCCCTTCATCCGTGTCCTAAAGCTTTGGTATTGGTTCCCACAAGTAAGGATGACGCCGTGGACCGGACACACCTATGTTGGAGAAAACAGAATTTATGTTTACCTGATAAATTACTTTCTCCAACGGTGTGTCCGGTCCACGGCCCGCCCTGGTTTTTTTAATCAGGTCTGATAATTTATTTTCTTTAACTACAGTCACCACGGTAACATATGGTTTCTCCTATGCAAATATTCCTCCTTAACGTCGGTCGAATGACTGGGGTAGGCGGAGCCTAGGAGGGATCATGTGACCAGCTTTGCTGGGCTCTTTGCCATTTCCTGTTGGGGAAGAGAATATCCCACAAGTAAGGATGACGCCGTGGACCGGACACACCGTTGGAGAAAGTAATTTATCAGGTAAACATAAATTCTGTTATTCTTATTACTTTCTCACATTACTGAAAATAAGATAACGTTTGCTGGAAGTGTTTAAACTTTTTTTTCTACATATTGGTGATAAAACTTTATTGGGGCCCAGTTTTTTCCACATGGCTGGCTAGATTTTGCCTAGGGATAGTTTCTTATAGCCCTCTCACTGTGAGTACAGGTTGGGAGGGGCCTAATTTCAGGCCTAAATCGTGTAGTACTTTTTGCAGCTTGAGACTTCCAGCTTCCCTGAAGGAGTCCGCTGAACACTTAGGACCTCTACAAAGGGTTTTTGTGCCTTCAAAAGTCGTTGTATGGGCAGGTAGGGCCACAGCAGAGCTGTGGCAGTTTGTTGTGACTGTTAAAAAACATTTATTTCTCCAACATAGGTGTGTCCGGTCCACGGCGTCATCCTTACTTGTGGGATATTCTCTTCCCCAACAGGAAATGGCAAAGAGCCCAGCAAAGCTGGTCACATGATCCCTCCTAGGCTCCGCCTACCCCAGTCATTCTCTTTGCCGTTGTACAGGCAACATCTCCACGGAGATGGCTTAGAGTTTTTTAGTGTTTAACTGTAGTTTTTATTATTCAATCAAGAGTTTGTTATTTTAAAATAGTGCTGGTATGTACTATTTACTCTGAAACAGAAAAGAGATGAAGATTTCTGTTTGTATGAGGAAAATGATTTTAGCAACCGTTACTAAAATCCATGGCTGTTCCACACAGGACTGTTGAGAGGAATTAACTTCAGTTGGGGGAACAGTGAGCAGTCTTTTGCTGCTTGAGGTATGACACATTCTAACAAGACGATGTAATGCTGGAAGCTGTCATTTTCCCTATGGGATCCGGTAAGCCATTTTTATTCACACAGTAAATAAGGGCTTCACAAGGGCTTATTAAGACTGTAGACATTTTCTGGGCTAAATCGATCATATTTACACATATTTAGCCTTGAGGAATCATTTAATCTGGGTATTTTTTGTAAAATAATATCGGCAGGCACTGTTTTAGACACTTTATTCTATTGGGGCTTTCCCTAATCATAGTCAGAGCCTCATTTTCGCGCCGGTATGGCGCACTTGTTTTTGAGAACAGCATGACATGCAGCTGCATGTGTGTGGAGCTCTGATACATAGAAAAGTCTTTCTGAAGGCATTATTTGGTATCGTATTCCCCTTTGGGCTTGGTTGGGTCTCAGCAAAGCAGATTCCAGGGACTGTAAAGGGGTTAAATATAAAAACGGCTCCGGTTCCGTTATTTTAAGGGTTAAAGCTTCCAAATTTGGTGTGCAATACTTTTAAGGCTTTAAGACACTGTGGTGAAATTTTGGTGAATTTTGAACAATTCCTTCATACTTTTTCGCAATTGCAGTAATAAAGTGTGTTCAGTTTAAAATTTAAAGTGACAGTAACGGTTTTATTTTAAAACGTTTTTTGTGCTTTGTTATCAAGTTTATGCCTGTTTAACATGTCTGAACTACCAGATAGATTGTGTTCTGACTGTGGGGAAGCCAAGGTTCCTTCTCATTTAAATAGATGTGATTTATGTCATAAAAAATTTAGTAAAAATGATGCCCAAGATGATTCCTCAAGTGAGGGGAGTAAGCATGGTACTGCATCATCCCCTCCTTCGTCTACACCAGTTTTGCCCATACAGGAGGCCCCTAGTACATCTAGCGCGCCAATACTCCTTACTATGCAACAATTAACGGCTGTAATGGATAATTCTATCAAAAACATTTTAGCCAATATGCCCACTTATCAGCGAAAGCGCGACTGCTCTGTTTTAGAAAATACTGAAGAGCATGAGGACGCTGATGATATTGTTTCTGAAGGGCCCCTACACCAGTCTGAGGGGGCCAGGGAGGTTTTGTCTGAGGGAGAAATTTCAGATTCAGGAAAAATTTCTCAACAAGCTGAACCTGATGTGATTACTTTTAAATTTAAGTTGGAACCTCTGCTTAAGGAGGTGTTATCCAATTTGGATGATTGTGATTATCTGGTCATTCCAGAAACACTATGTAAAATGGACAAGTTCCTAGAGGCCCCGGGGCTCCCCGAAGCTTTTCCTATACTCAAGCGGGTGGCGTACATTGTTAATAAAGAATGGGGCAGGCCCGGTGTACCTTTCGTACCTCCCCCCATATTTAAAAAATTGTTTCCTATAGTCGACCCCAGAAAGGACTTATGGCAGACAGTCCCCAAGGTCGAGGGGGCGGTTTCTACTCTAAACAAGCGCACCACTATACCCATAGAAGATAGTTGTGCTTTCCAAGATCCTATGGATAAAAAATTAGAAGGTTTGCTAAAAAAGATGTTTGTTCAGCAAGGTTACCTTCTACAACCAATTGCATGCATTGTCCCTGTCACTACAGCCGCGTGTTTCTGGTGCGATGAGCTAGAAAAGGCGATTATTAGTAATTCTTCTTCTTATGAGGAGATTATGGACAGAATTCGTGCTCTTAAATTGGCTAATTCTTTCACCCTAGACGCCACCTTGCAATTGGCTAGGTTAGCGGCGAAAAATTCTGGGTTTGCTATTGTGGCGCGTAGAGCGCTTTGGTTAAAATCTTGGTCAGCGGATGCGTCTTCCAAGAACAAATTGTTTGACATTCCTTTCAAGGGGAAAACACTGTTTGGCCCTGACTTGAAAGAGTTTATCTCTGATATCACTGGGGGCAAGGGCCACGCCCTTCCTCAGAATAGGTCTTTCAAGGCCAAAAATAAACCTAATTTTCGTCCCTTTCGCAGAAACGGACCAGCCCCAAGTGCTACGTCCTCTAAGCAGGAGGGTAATACTTCTCAAGCCAATCCAGCCTGGAGACCAAGGCAAGGCTGGAACAAAGGAAAGCAGGCCAAGAAACCTGCCACTGCTCCCAAGACAGCATGAGATGCGGGCCCCCGATCCGGGACCGGATTTGGTGGGGGGCAGACTCTCTCTCTTCACTCAGGCTTGGGCAAGAGATGTTCTGGATCCTTGGGCGCTAGAAATAGTCTTCCAAGGTTATCTTCTGGAAGTGATTCTTCCTGTTCCATTAAAAGAACGAGGGATGGGGTTCTACTCCAATCTGTTCGTAGTTCCCAAAAAAGAGGGAACGATCAGACCAATCTTAGATCTCAAGATCCTAAACAAGTTTCTCAAGGTTCCATCGTCCAAAATGGAAACCATTCGAACAATCCTTCCATCCAGGAAGGTCAATTCTTGACCACGGTGGATTTAAAGGATGCGTATCTACATATTCCTGTCCACAAGGAACATCATTGGTTCCTAAGGTTCGCATTCCTGGACAAGCATTACCAGTTCGTGGCGCTTCCTTTCGGATTAGCCACTGTTCCAAGGATTTTCACAAAGGTACTAGTGTCCCTTCTGGCGGTGCTAAGACCAAGGGGCATTGCTGTAGTACCTTACTTGGACGACATTCTGATTCAAGCGTCGTCCCTTCCTCTAGCAAAGGCTCACACGGACATAGTCCTGGCCTTTCTCAGATCTCACGGATGGAAAGTGAACGTGGAAAAGAGTTCTCTATCTCCGTCGACAAGAGTTCCCTTCTTGGGAACAATAATAGACTCCTTAGAAATGAGGATTTTTCTGTCAGAGACCAGAAAAACAAAACTTCTAAACTCTTGTCGGATACTTCCTTCCGTTTCTCTTCCTTCCATAGCGCAGTGCATGGAAGTGATAGGTTTGATGGTAGCGGCAATGGACATAGTTCCTTTTGCGCGCATTCATCTAAGACCATTTCAATTGTGTATGCTCAGTCAGTGGAATGGGGACTATACAGACTTGTCTCCGAAGATACAAGTAAATCAGAGGACCAGAGACTCACTCCGTTGGTGGCTGTCCCTGGACAACCTGTCACAAGGGGTGACCTCCCGCAGACCAGAGTGGGTCATTGTCACGACCGACGCCAGTCTGATGGGCTGGGGCGCGGTCTGGGGATCCCTGAAAGCTCAGGGTCTTTGGTCTCGGGAAGAATCTCTTCTACCGATAAATATTCTGGAACTGAGAGCGATATTCACTGCTCTCAAGGCTTGGCCTCAGCTAGCGAGGGCCAAGTTCATACGTTTTCAATCAGACAACATGACGACTGTTGCGTACATCAACCATCAGGGGGGAACAAGGAGTTCCCTGGCGATGGAAGAAGTGACCAAAATCATTCAATGGGCGGAGACTCGCTCCTGCCACCTGTCTGCAATCCACATCCCAGGAGTGGAAACTTGGGAAGCGGATTTTCTGAGTCGTCAGACATTGCATCCGGGGGTGTGGGAACTCCATCCGGAAATCTTTGCCCAAATCACTCAACTGTGGGGCATTCCAGACATGGATCTGATGGCCTCTCGTCAGAACTTCAAGGTTCCTTGCTACGGGTCCAGATCCAGGGATCCCAAGGCGACTCTAGTAGATGCACTAGTAGCACCTTGGACCTTCAACCTAGCTTATGTATTCCCGCCGTTTCCTCTCATCCCCAGGCTGGTAGCCAGGATCAATCAGGAGAGGGCGTAGGTGATCTTGATAGCTCCTGCGTGGCCACGCAGGACTTGGTAGGCAGATCTGGTGAATATGTCATCGGCTCCACCATGGAAGCTACCTTTGAGACGAGACCTTCTTGTTCAAGGTCCGTTCGAACATCCGAATCTGGTCCTACTCCAGCTGACTGCTTGGAGATTGAACGCTTGATCTTATCAAAGCGAGGGTTCTCAGATTCTGTTATTGATACTCTTGTTCAGGCCAGAAAGCCTGTAACTAGAAAAATTTACCACAAAATATGGAAAAAATATATCTGTTGGTGTGAATCTAAAGGATTCCCTTGGGACAAGGTAAAGATTCCTAGGATTCTATCCTTTCTTCAAGAAGGATTGGAGAAAGGATTATCTGCAAGTTCCTTGAAGGGACAGATTTCTGCCTTGTCTGTGTTACTTCACAAAGAGCTGGCAGCTGTGCCAGATGTTCAAGCCTTTGTTCAGGCTCTGGTTAGAATCAAGCCTGTTTACAAACCTTTGACTCCTCCTTGGAGTCTCAACTTAGTTCTTTCAGTTCTTCAGGGGGTTCCGTTTGAACCCTTACATTCCGTTGATATTAAGTTATTATCTTGGAAAGTTTTGTTTTTGGCTGCAATTTCTTCCGCTAGAAGAGTTTCAGAATTATCTGCTCTGCAGTGTTCTCCTCCTTATCTGGTGTTCCATGCAGATAAGGTGGTTTTACGTACTAAACCTGGTTTTCTTCCAAAAGTTGTTTCTAACAAAAACATTAACCAGGAGATAGTCGTGCCTTCTTTGTGTCCGAAACCAGTTTCGAAGAAGGAACGTTTGTTGCACAATTTGGATGTTGTTCGCGCTCTAAAATTCTATTTAGATGCTACAAAGGATTTTAGACAAACATCTTCCTTGTTTGTTGTTTATTCTGGTAACAGGAGAGGTCAAAAAGCAACTTCTACCTCTCTCTCTTTTTGGATTAAAAGCATCATCAGATTGGCTTACGAGACTGCCGGACGGCAGCCTCCTGAAAGAATCACAGCTCATTCCACTAGGGCTGTGGCTTCCACATGGGCCTTCAAAAACGAGGCTTCTGTTGATCAGATATGTAGGGCAGCGACTTGGTCTTCACTGCACACTTTTACCAAATTTTACAAGTTTGATACTTTTGCTTCTTCTGAGGCTATTTTTTGGGAGAAAGGTTTTGCAAGCCGTGGTGCCTTCCATTTAGGTGACCTGATTTGCTCCCTCCCTTCATCCGTGTCCTAAAGCTTTGGTATTGGTTCCCACAAGTAAGGATGACGCCGTGGACCGGACACACCTATGTTGGAGAAAACAGAATTTATGTTTACCTGATAAATTACTTTCTCCAACGGTGTGTCCGGTCCACGGCCCGCCCTGGTTTTTTAATCAGGTCTGATAATTTATTTTCTTTAACTACAGTCACCACGGTATCATATGGTTTCTCCTATGCAAATATTCCTCCTTAACGTCGGTCGAATGACTGGGGTAGGCGGAGCCTGGGAGGGATCATGTGACCAGCTTTGCTGGGCTCTTTGCCATTTCCTGTTGGGGAGGAGAATATCCCACAAGTAAGGATGACGCCGTGGACCGGACACACCGTTGGAGAAAGTAATTTATCAGGTAAACATAAATTCTGTTATTGTTTTTTTGATCCAGTTTTGAAACTAAGGGGTTAATCATCCATTTGCAAGTGGGTGCAATTCTCTGTTAGTCTATTATACACACTGTAAAAATTTCGTAAGATTTACTGCTTTTTATCACTGTTTTTCAATTTCACAGTACCGTTTTTATTTTTTGTTTGTTTACATTTATCAAAGTGTTTATTTTTAAGAAAATGTTTCCAATAGATGCCGCTACACGGGACTTTTGGCAAACGGTCCTTAAGGTGGAGGGAGCAGTTTCTACCCTAGCTAAGCGTACAACTATTCCCGTTGAGGACAGTTGTGCTTTCCTAGATCCAATGGATAAAAAGTTAGAGGGTTACCTTAAGAAAATGTTTATTCAACAAGGTTTTATTCTCCAGCCTCTTGCATGCATTGCCCCGGTCACTGCTGCTGCGGCCTTCTGGTTTGAGTCTCTGGAAGAGGCCTTACAGGTAGAAACTCCATTGGATGATATACTTGACAAGCTTAAAGCTCTTAAGCTAGCCAATTCATTTGTTTCTGACGCCATTGTTCATTTAACCAAACTAACGGCTAAGAACTCAGGTTTTGCTATACAGGCGCGTAGGGCGCTATGGCTTAAATCCTGGTCAGCTGACGTTACTTCAAAGTCTAAGCTTCTCAACATTCCCTTCAAGGGTCAGACCCTATTCGGGCCTGGACTGAAGGAGATCATTTCTGATATTACTGAGGGAAAAGGTCATTCCCTTCCTCAGGATAGGTCTAATAAATTAAGGACCAAACAAACTAATTTTCGTGCCTTTCGAAACTTTAAGACGAGCGCGGCATCAATTCCCTCTAATGCAAAACAAGAGGGAAATTTTGCCCAGTCCAAGCCGGTCTGGAGACCTAACCAGGCCTGGAACAAAGGTAAGCAGGCCAAGAAGCCTGCTGCTGCCTCTAAGACAGCATGAAAGATCAGCCCCGATCCGGTAATAGATCTAGTAGGTGGCAGACTTTCTCTCTTCACCCAGGCTTGGGCAAGAGATGTCCAGGATCCCTGGGTGTTGGAAATTGTGTCCCAGGGATATCTTCTGGACTTCAAAGCTTCTTCCCCAAAAGGAAGATTTCACCTCTCACAATTATCTGCAGACCAGATAAAGAGAGAGGCATTCTTACATTGTGTTCAAGACCTCCTAGTTATGGGAGTGATCCACCCAGTTCCAAAGGAGGAACAGGGGCAAGGCTTCTATTCAAATCTCTGTGGTTCCCAAGAAAGAGGGAACCTTCAGACCAATCTTAGATCTCAAGATCCTAAACAAATTTCTCAGGGTCCCATCTTTCAAGATGGAGACTATTCAAACCATCCTACCTATGATCCAGGAGGGTCAATACATGACTACCGTGGACTTAAAGGATGCTTATCTTCACATTCCGATACACAAAGATCATCATCGGTTTCTCAGGTTCGCCTTCCTAGACAGGCATTACCAGTTTGTGGCTCTTCCCTTTGGGTTAGCTACGGCACCAAAAATCTTTACGAAGGTTCTGGGGTCACTTCTGGCGGTCCTAAGGCCGCGGGGCATAGCAGTAGCCCCTTACTTAGACGACATTCTGATACAGGCGTCGAATTTCCAAATTGCCAAGTCCCATACGGACATTGTTCTGGCATTCCAGACGTGCAGGCGTTTTGTCAGGCTTTAGTCAGAATCAAGCCTGTGTTTAAACCTGTTGCTCCGCCTTGGAGTTTAAATTTAGTTCTTAAGGTTCTTCAAGGGGTTCCGTTTGAACCTTTGCATTCCATAGATATTAAGCTCTTATCCTGGAAGGTTCTGTTTTTAGTAGCTATCTCCTCTCTCCTCTCGAAGAGTTTCGGAGTTATCTGCTTTACAATGTGATTCCCCTTATCTCATTTTTCATGCAGATAAGGTAGTGTTACGTATCTAATAAAAATATCAATCAGGGGGGCGGAGCCTACAGCTGTTGCGGGAGGTCATGTTTTGAAGGAGCTCCTGGCCTTCATTAAGTTTTAAAGAATTATTTACTATATAATTGGATCTCTATAACAAAGATTTCAACTACAATCTTCTGGTAAGCCCTGGGAGATTTTGGAAACCTATCCTGTAAAGCTAATCCTCCCTATGTTCTTCAGCTAAGCGGCAAGGGACAGACCGCATGGTAGTGAGAGCTGTGTCGTGTTTCTGTTTTCCTTCTCTGCTGGGGCTGCCGCACATTCCCCCCCCAGGATTCATAGGGTCCTGGGTTACAAGCAGCGAATGGTGCTGCTCTATATGCTCTACATTATCTACTAAAACCACATAAACATTTTTGAAACGAACTGTGACTACAGTACTAGTCTGAGCAATGGCGACTACCGAATCCATTATATTGGAACTCAGCATGCTTCTGGACTTCCATCAGACAGCCTTTGCAGAAAGGCTACACGAAGCCTGCAGCTCAATCCGGGAAGTCATATACAATAAGGGCAATGGAATTGCCTCAGATCGAGAGCCCTGTTTGAGTGGTGACCCCCTGGGGCCCCGACACTCGCCATCCCTTAACTCTCACTACTGCGATGTGAAAGCAAGCCAACAAGCCTCATCGGAGTATTCACAAGCTGCAGGTATACTCCGGACCTCATTAGATCAGGCTGAGCAGGCCGGTTGCAGTTTGGCTACAGTTGCCCGGAGCACAGAAGTAAAATGCAGGCCTAAAGCATTGTACACTGCTGAAGCCCCGGCACAGCTTGAGACGAGTAAAGTTAATAAGCAGCCCCAGATCTTAAAGAGTTCTGCAGAATCGGCTTACCGCTCTGATGAGGGTCCAGCAGGGGACTCCGGACTTCAAGATGCAAGGTTATACAGAACAGACACTTTCATGCCGGGAAGTACTGAACATGTGTGGGACCTTTATTTATTAAACCGCTACGTGGTAGAAACCGGGGACACTATGCATACTTCCCTGAAAGCTTTTACCTCACCATCTACCGACCAGCCTGAAAAGGACTTTATGCATGCACGAAGAACACAGCTCCTAATCTCGCTTGACATACAGCTGACGCATGAACAGGTTCATTTACAAATAGAACAATTTATAGTAAAAGCTGGTGTAGGCTAGAAGATATGTTGCTACGACATTGAGCCCGGCTATCATACTAGTCGGCAGAGGTCTGTGGCCATAAAGATTACAGTCTTGGCCCTGTTTGCTTATTTCTAAAGTTAACCCCTCGCATACCAGCCAATTGTGAGTTCCGGTGTGTGCAACTTTTGAGTTGTTTACTTGTTTTGGTATGGCTGCCTAGATAAATGTTATATGCGGAGCCCTAATTTAGCACTGTTCTTATTTAAATATGTAACCGTTCAACTTTACTCAGCACCTGTACTGTTCGTGTAATAGATGTGTGCCAATGTTCTATTTGTCCCCTCTGAGGTCCATATCTTTTCCTTTTGCCGCTGTATAGTTTAACAATGTTTTATGATCATGCCGTGCTTACTGTGATGACATGCATACTTGATAACACGGATGTAGTGGAGTTATATGACTGATAGGATATTTAGCTGGACATATCCTACAATATTTACTATATTTAAAGTTTAGCCATACCCTAGATTAGTAAACCACGCTATTCATGTTACCTGTAGTTTATTTTTTAGATGCCTATAATTAGCGCCCCTAGTTAATAATATATTGGCTACCCGAACAGGAGATCATTAGTCTCAGACACCTAATAGTGCAATCTACTTGAGCTTTATTACATTTGTGTATCAAACTCTACTCCTCATCCCCATACGAGCTCTAATCTAAAATGGCCACAGTGGATGTTGCGCGGTCAGTGGGCGGGTTGATGCGATGTTACCAGCAACTGCTACTTGGGGCCATGTTTTGATGTACATAGCTCAGGCTACCCTTTAAATGCACGGTTCCCCTCTATTGTTATTACCATTCCCGCCCACCCTATGTTATATACCTTTGCCCCTCATGATGGTCTCTATATCTTTACTATTTCCAACATAAGGGACTTCTAGATTATCATTCTGGGGCTATGTAAATAAAAGTGAATGGGACACCATACGGATATGTCATTGGTCGCTCATTATTAACCTCTCTGAATGCCAGTTATTTGAGGAGTACTGTATGCCAGTTACATTGGCACCTATTGATATCTATTATGCATCCACGCTAGGCAGCTGATATTCCATGTCTGTGAGGCAGGTTCCCATTGTTTGGCTAGTTTTATTTTTGTGTCATTTTAACATTGTTATTCTAGAATGTGGTTTTTATTATTATAAGGTTCTATACTATATCAAGCCCAAAAGTGGCTAGAGACTCTAAATACTTACCTCCAATGTATATGTATGCTATATTATGGTCCAAGAGTGACCTACTATTCTTAGTGGAGGTCTATATATGTTCATAAAATGAGGTTACAGCTATCTTTTGCCATCTTTATTTTAAATTTGTATGCAACTGACTAGGTGCCTTTTTCTTTTCTTTTTTCTCTTGTTAAGTGTATCCAGTCCACGGATCATCCATTACTTATGGAATATATTCTCCTTCCCAACAGGAAGTTGCAAGAGTCCACCCACAGCAAAGTTGCTATATAGCTCCTCCCCTAACTGCCATATTCAGTCATTCTCTTGCAAGCCTCAACATAGATAGGAGGTTATGAGAGTCTGTGGTGATTTATACTTAGTTTATTCTTCAATCAAAAGTTTGTTATTTTTAAATGGCACCGGAGTGTGCTGTTTTTCTCAGGCAGTATTTGGAAGAAGAATCTGCCTGCGTTTTTCTATGATCTTAGCAGACGTAACTAAGATCCATTTGCTGTTCTCACACATTCTGAGGAGTGAGGTACTTCAGAGGGGGAATGGCGTGCAGGTTTCCTGCAGAAAAGGTATGTGCAGTAAAATATTTTTCTAGGAATGGAATTGACTAAGAAAATACTGCTGATACCGAAGTAATGTAAGTAAAGCCTTAAATGCAGCGATAGCGACTGGTATCAGGCTTATTAATAGAGATACATACTCTTATAAAAATGTGTTTTAAAACGTTTGCTGGCATGTTTAATCGTTTTTTAACGTACATTGGTGATAACACTGTAATGTTGGTATAGCCTTAAATGCAGTAAAAGCGACTGCTATCAGGCTTATTAATAGAGATACATACTCTTGTAAAAATGTGTTTTAAAACGTTTGCTGGCATGTTTAATCATTTTTTAACATATGTTTGGTGATAAAACTTATTGGGGCCTAAGTTTTTTCCACATGACTGGCTTAAATTTTGCATAGAAACAGTTAACTGAAGCTTCCCACTGTTGTAATATGAGTGAGAGGGGCCTAATTTAGCGCTTTTTTGCGCAGTTAAAATTACAAAATGAATCATCCAGATTCCCTCAGCAGTCCCATGAATACTACAGGACATTTCTAAAGGGCTAAAAAGACTTCCAAAATCGTTTATAGGGAAGGTAATCCACAGCTCTGCTGTGGCAGTTTTGTTGTGTCTGTTTTTAAAAACGTCTATGTCGTTTTTTTGATCTTGTTTTTTGCATTAAGGGGTTAATCATCCATTGGCAAGTGGGTGCAATGCTCTGTTACCTTATTACATGTACTGTAAAAATTTTGTTTGTTTTACTGACTTTTTTCTCTTAAAGGCACAGTAACGTTTTATATATTTGCTTGTTAACTTGATTTAAAGTGTTTTCCAAGCTTACTAGTCTCATTATTAGTCTGTTTTAACATGTCTGACATAGAGGAAGCTCTGTGTTCATTATGTTTTAAAGCCATGGTGGAACCCCATCTTAGAATGTGTACCAGATGTACTGATTTCATGTTAAACAATAAAGATCATTTTTTGTCTTTAAAAACATTATCACCAGTGGATTCTGTCGTGGGGGTAGTTATGCCGACTAACTCTCCCCACGTGTCAGACCTTTTGACTCCCGCTTTAGGGACTCACGCTCAAATGGCGCCAAGTACATCAAGGGCACCCATAGCGTTTATTTTACCAGGGGATTCTGTTGAGGGGAAAGTTATGCCGACTAACTCTCCCCACGTGTCAGACCCTTCGACTCAAGCTTCAGGGACTCACGCTCAAATGGCGCCAAGTACATCAAGGGCGCCCATAGCGTTTATTTTACAAGACATGGCAAAGGTGGTGAATAATACTCTGGCAGCAGTATTAGTCAGACTACCTGAAATTAAAGGAAAGCAGATAGCTCTGGGGGTAGATACAGAGCATACAGACGCGTTAAGAACCATGTATGATACTACCTCACAATATGCTTAGTCTGTGGGTGATTTTTTTGACTCAGGGAAGATGATTTAACCTGATTCTGATATTTCTACATTTAAAATTTATGCTTGAGAACCTCCACTTGTCGCTCAGGGAGGCTTTGGCTGCTCTGAATGAATGTGTACAATCGCAGGGCCAGAGAAATTGTGTAGACTGGATAAATAATATGCAGTGCCGGTGTGTACTGATGTTTTTCCAATACCTAAAGACGTTTACTAAAAATTTTTTAATAAGGAATGGGATAGACCAGGTGTGCCGTTCTCTTCCCCTCCTATTTTTTAGAAGAATGTTTTCTAATAGTTACCGCCACACGGGACTTCTGGCAGACAGTTCCTAAGGTGGAGAGAAGAGTTTCTACTCTAGCTAAGCGTACCACTATCTCTGGCGAGGACAGTTGTGCTTTTTAGATCCAATGGATAAAAAATGTTTATTCAACAGGGTTTTTATCCTGCAGCCCCTTGCATACATTGCTTCTGTCACTGCTGCTGCGGCGTTCTGGGTTGAGTCTCTTGATGAGGCTTTACAGTTAGCGACTCCATTGGATGAATATATTTGACAAGCTTATGCTAGCCAATTCCTTTGTTTTCTGATGCCTTTGTTCATTTGACTAGACTAACGGCTAAGAATTCTGTTTTTTACTATACTGGCGCGCAGAGCGCTATGGCTTATATCATGGTCAGCTGTCGTGACTTTAATAAATAAGCTATTTAACTTCCCTTCAAGGGGCAGACCCTATCGGGCCTGGTTTGAAGGAGATTATTGCTTATATCACTGGAGGAAAAGGTCATGCCCTTCCTCAGGATAGGTCCAAATCAAGGGCCAAAAAAGGTCTAATTTTCGTGCTTTTTAAAACTTCAGGGCAGGTGTGGCATCCACTTCCTCTAAGGCAAAACAAGAGGGAATTTTTGCTCAGTCCAAGGCGGTCTGGAGACAATCGGACCTCGAACAAAGATAAGCAGGCCAAGGAGCATGCTGCTACCTCTAAGGCAGCATGAGGGAACGGACCCCTATCCGGTAATGGATCCTATAGGGGGCTGACTTTCATTCTTCGCCCAGGCGTGGGCAAGAGATGCCCAGGATCCCTAGGCATTGGAATTTATATCCCAGAGATATCTTCTGGATTTCAAAGATTCCCCCCCCCCAAAAAAAGGGGAGATTTCGCCTTTCACAATTATCTGCAAACCAGATAAAGAAGGAGGCATTCTTACATTGTGTACGAGATCCATCCAGTTCCAAGAGAGGAACAGGGACAGAGTTTTTACTCAAAATCTGTTTGTGGTTCCCAAGGAGAGGGAACCTTCAGACCTATTTTGGATCTAAAGATCTTAAACAAATTCCTCAGAATTCCGTCATTTAAGATGGAAACTATTCGTACCATCTTAACTATGATCCAGGAGAGTCAATAGAGGACTACAATGGATTTGAAGGATGCTTATCCTCACATTGTGATGCATAAAGATCACCATCATTTTTCAGGTTTGCCTTTCTAGACAGGCATTACCAGTTTGTAGCTCTTTCCTTTGGGATATCTACAGCCCCAAGAATCTTTATGGAGGTTCTGGGGTCGCTTTGGCGGTCCTTAGGCCGCAGGGCATAGAAGTGGCCCCTTATTTAGACGACATCCTGATACAGGCGTCAAACATCCAAATTGCCAAGTCTCATACGGACGTAGTACTGGCTTTCTGAGATCACATGGGTGGAAAGTGAACAAGGATAGAGTTCTCTATCCCCAATCTCAAGGGTTTCCCTCCTAGGGACTCTGATAGATTCTGTAGAAATGAAAAGTTTCTAAATTTCTGCCGTGTTTTTCATCCCATCCGCGCCCTTCGGTGGCTCAGTACATGAATGAAATTGGCTTAATGGTAGCGGCAAGGGACATAGTACCATTTACACGTCTACATTTCAGACCACTGCAACTATGCATGCTCAGTCAGAGGAACGTGGATTACACAGATTTGTCCCCCTGTTTAACCTGGACCAAGAGACCAGAGATTCTCTTCTCTGGTGACTATGTCGGGTCCATCTGTCCAAGGGTATGACCTTCCGCTGGTCAGATGGGACAATTGTTACAATAAATGCCAGCCTTTTAGGTTGGGATGCAGTCTGGAACTCCCTGAAGGCTCAGGGATAGTGGACTTAGGAGGAGACCCTCCTTCTAATAAATATTCTGGAACTGGGAGTGATATTCCATGCTCTTCAGACTTGGCCTCAGTTAGCAACTCTGATGTACATCATACTCAGTCGGACAATATACACGACTGTGGCTTACATCAGCCATCAATGGGGAACAGAAGTTCCCTAGCGATAGAAGTCTTACAATAATTCACTGGACAGAGACTCACTCTTGTCTATCAGCTATCCATATCCCAGGTGTTGAGAACTGGGAGGTGGATTTTCTAAGTCGTCAGACTTTTCTTCCGGGGGAGTGGGATTTCCTCCGGAGGTCAAGACCAAGCAGGAGAGGTCTTTGGTGTTTTTGACAGCGCCTGCGTAGCCACGCAGGACCTGGTATGCAGATCTGGTGGACATGTCATCCTTTCCATCACGGTCTCTGCTTCTGAGACAGGTCCCTCTACCTCAGGGTCCTTTCAACCTTCTAAATAGAATCAATCTGAGATGGACTGTCTGGAGACTGAACGCTTGATGTTATCAAAGCATGGCTTCTCCGAGTCAGCCATTGATACCTTAATACAGACATGAAAGCCTGTCTCTAGGAAAATTGAACATAGATATGGTGTAAATATCTGATTGTTATGAATCCAAGGGTTACTCATGGAGTAAAGTCTGGATTCCCAGGATATTATCTTTTCTCCAAGATGTTTTGGAGAAAAGGGTTGTCCGCTAATTCCTTAAAAGGGACAGATTTTTACTCTGTCTATTTTTTTGCACAAACGTCTGGCAGGTATTCTATGCTTACCTGATAAATTTATTTCTCTTGTGGCGTATCCAGTCCACGGCCCGCCCTGTCATTTTAAGGCAGGTGTTTTTTATTTCTTCTGTTAAGTGTGATCAGTCCACGGGTCATCATTACTTGTGGGATATTAACTGCTCCCCTACAGGAAGTGCAAGAGGATTCACCCAGCAGAGTTGCTATATAGCTCCTCCCCTCTACGTCACCTCCAGTCATTCTCTTGCACCCAACGACTAGATAGGATGTGTGAGAGGACTATGGTGATATATTTAGTTTTTATATCTTCAATCAAAAGTTTGTTATTTTATAATAGCACCGGAGTGTGTTATTCCTTCTCTGGTAGAATTTGAAGAAGAATCTACCTGAGTTTTTCTATGATTTTAGCCGGAGTAGTTAAGATCATATTGCTGTTTCTCGGCCATCTGAGGAGAGGTAAACTTCAGATCAGGGGACAGCAGGCAGATTAATCTGCAAAGAGGTATGTAGCAGTTTATTATTTTCTGACATGGAATTGATGAGAAAATCCTGCCATACCGTTATAATGTAAACTCAGCCTTGAATGCAGTAGATGTAGCTGATATCAGGCTGTCATGTATGTATATTTTACACTTCAGTTTTCTGGGAAATGGTACTTCTCTGGCTTTTAAACTGTATACATAGACTTAACCTATTTTGCAGGGACTTGCAATAGGTTTTAAATGACAATTAATTATTGAGGTAAAATGTTTTTTTGCTGGCATGTAAAAACGTTTTTTTCTCTGAGGTACTGGGTGAAAAAATGTTTTGGGCACTTTTTTTCCACTTGGCAATAGTTTTGATTTAAATTAGAGCAGTTCACTGATCCCTCTCACTGTTATGTGTGTGGGGGAGGGGCCATTTTTGGCGCTTTTACTATGCATCAGAAAAACTCAGTCAGAGGTTCATTTTCTTCCTGCATGTTCCGGTTCATCTCTACAGAGTTCAGGGATCTCAAGAGTCTTTTTTGAGGGAAGTAATCATTACAGCAGAGCTGTGCTGATTGTATTGACTGTGATATAAAAAACGTTTATTTGTGTATTTTTTTCTGCTGCGTGGGTTAGTTATCATTTGCTGAGGGGAACAATCCTTTGCTAAAACTGTATATTCTGACAAAGATTGATGCTATAACTTAATTATTTTATCTGTTATAATATTTTTCTGTGCTTCTTAAAGGCACAGTTCGTTTTCATATTATTTGTAAATTACTTTGAAAAGTATTTCCAAGTTGCTGTTTATTTGCTAGTGTGTTAAACATGTCTGATTCAGAGGAATATCTCTGTGCTATATGTGTTAATGCCAAAGTGGAGCCCAATAGAAATTTATGTACTAAATGTATTGATGCTACTTTAAAAAATAGTCAATCTGTACAAATTGAACATATTTCACCAAACAACGAGGGGAGAGTTATGCCGACTAACTCGCCTCACGTGTCAGTACCTGCATCTCCCGCTCAGGAGGTGCGTGATATTGTAGCGCCGAGTGCATCTGGGCGGCCATTACAAATCACATTACAAGATATGGCTACTGTTATGACTGAAGTTTTGGCTAAACTACCAGAACTAAGAGGTAAACGTGATCACTCTGGGATGAGAACAGAGTGCGCTGATAATGCAAGGGCCATGTCTGATACTGCGTCACAGTTTGCAGAACATGAAGACGGAGAGCTTCATTCTGTGGGTGACGGTTCTGATCCAAATAAACTGGACTCAGACATTTCAAATTTTAAATTTAAGCTTGAGAACCTCCGTGTGTTACTAGGGGAGGTATTAGCGGCTCTGAATGATTGTAACACAGTTGCAATCCCAGAAAAAATGTGTAGGTTGGATAAATATTTTGCGGTACCGACGAGTACTGACGTTTTTCCTATACCTAAGAGACTTACTGACATTGTTACTAAGGAGTGGGATAGACCCGGTGTGCCTTTCTCACCCCCTCCTATATTCAGAAAAATGTTTCCAATAGACGCCGCCACACGGGACTTATGGCAAATGGTCCCTAAGGTGGAGGGAGCAGTTTCTACTTTAGCTAAGCGTACCACTATCCCAGTGGAGGATAGCTGTGCTTTTTCAGATCCAATGGATAAAAAATTAGAGGGTTACCTTAAGAAAATGTTTGTTCAACAAGGGTTTATATTGCAACCTCTTGCATGTATTGCGCCTGTCACGGCTGCAGCAGCATTTTGGTTTGAGTCTCTGGAAGAGACACTTCAATCATCCACACTAGATGACATCACACACAAACTTAAATTCCTTAAGTTAGCTAATTCATTTATTTCAGATGCCGTAGTACATTTAACTAAACTTGCGGCTAAAAATTCAGGATTCGCCATTCAGGCACGCAGAGCTCTGTGGCTAAAATCCTGGTCAGCTGATGTTACGTCTAAATCTAAATTGCTTAATATTCCTTTCAAAGGGCAGACCTTATTCGGGCCCGGCTTGAAAGAGATTATTGATGACATTACAGGAGGTAAAGGTCATGCCCTGCCTCAGGACAAGGCCAAAGCCAAGGCTAGACAGTCCAATTTTCGTTCCTTTCGTAATTTCAAAGCAGGAGCAGCATCAACTTCCTCTGCACCAAAACAGGAAGGAGCTGTTGCTCGCTACAGACAAGGCTGGAAACCTAACCAGTCCTGGAACAGGGGCAAACAGGCCAGAAAACCTGCTGCTGCCCCTAAGACAGCATGAATTGAGGGCCCCCGATCCAGGACCGGATCTAGTGGGGGGCAGACTTTCCCTCTTCGCCCAGGCTTGGGCAAGAGATGTTCAGGATCCCTGGGCGTTAGAGATCATATCTCAGGGATACCTTCTGGACTTCAAATCCTCTCCCCCAAGAGGGAGATTTCATCTGTCAAGGTTGTCAACAAACCTAACAAAGAAGGAAGCGTTTCTACGCTGCGTACAAGATCTTTTATTAATGGGAGTGATCCATCCAGTTCCGCGGTTGGAACAAGGACAAGGGTTTTACTCAAATCTGTTTGTAGTTCCCAAAAAAGAGGGAACCTTCAGGCCAATCTTGGATTTAAAGATCCTAAACAAATTCCTAAGAGTTCCATCGTTCAAGATGGAAACTATTCGAACAATTTTGCCCATGATCCAAGAGGGTCAGTACTTGACCACAGTGGATTTAAAGGATGCTTACCTTCACATACCGATTCACAGAAGTCATTACCGGTATCTAAGGTTTGCCTTTTTAGACAGGCATTACCAGTTTGTAGCTCTTCCATTCGGACTGGCTACGGCTCCAAGAATCTTCACAAAGGTTCTGGGCACTCTTCTGGCGGTACTAAGACCGCGAGGAATTTCAGTAGCTCCGTACTTAGACGACATACTGATACAAGCTTCAAGCTTTCAAACTGCCAAATCTCATACAGAGATAGTACTGGCATTTCTAAGGTCGCATGGATGGAAAGTGAACGAAGAGAAAAGTTCTCTCTTTCCACTCACAAGAGTTCCCTTCCTGGGGACTCTGATAGATTCTGTAGAAATGAAGATTTACCTGACAGAGGACAGGTTAACAAAACTTCAAAATGCATGCCGTGTCCTTCATTCCATTCAAGAGACCAGAAATTCTCTTCTATGGTGGCTTTATCGGCCACATCTGTCCAGGGGAATGCCATTCAGCAGGCCAGACTGGTCAATTGTAACAACAGACGCCAGCCTACTAGGTTGGGGCGCTGTCTGGAATTCTCTGAAGGCTCAGGGACTATGGAATCAGGAGGAGAGTCTTCTTCCAATAAACATTCTGGAATTGAGAGCAGTCCTCAATGCTCTTCTGGCTTGGCCCCAGTTAGCAACTCGGGGGTTCATCAGGTTCCAGTCGGACAACATCACGACTGTAGCTTATATCAACCATCAGGGAGGGACAAGAAGCTCCCTAGCAATGATGGAAGTATCGAAGATAATTCGCTGGGCAGAGTCTCACTCTTGCCACCTGTCTGCAATCCACATCCCGGGAGGGGAGAACTGGGAGGCGGATTTCTTAAGTCGTCAGACTTTTCATCCGGGGGAGTGGGAACTTCATCCAGAGGTCTTTGCCCAAATACTTCGACGTTGGGGCAAACCAGAGATAGATCTCATGGCGTCTCGACAGAACGCCAAGCTTCCGCGCTACGGGTCCAGATCCAGGGATCCGGGAGCGGTCCTGATAGATGCCTTGACAGCACCATGGACCTTCAGGATGGCTCATGTGTTTCCACCTTTCCCGATGCTTCCTCGATTGATTGCCAGAATCAAACAGGAGAAAGCATCAGTGATTCTAATAGCGCCTGCATGGCCACGCAGGACTTGGTATACAGATCTGGTGGACATGTCATTCTGTCCACCTTGGTCGTGTCATGTTCTGTCTCAGGATATCATGTGAGAGCCTCATTGTCTGGAACAGTTGCTTTAAAGGAAGATTAGTAGAAGCCATACTGATTGAAAATGAAAACAAATTTATTTAAACAACAGAATACTTTGTTTAAGCAAATACTTGCAGAATATTTAAATATGCTACTCAGGTATGTTAAGACCACATACAGCAGGAGTGAAAATAAACAAACAAAGTAAGCAGAGATGCAGATTCAAAAAGGAAAGTCTTTCTCCTACTAATTGCTGAGTGCAGGATTTGCACAAGGCAGGATACAAACTTGCAAACTGGTAACAGGTTTAAAGGTAAAGTCTCTCTCCTTGTAATTGCTGAGTGCAGGAATTGCACAATGCAGGAAACAACTTGCAAACTGGTAACAGGTTTAAAGGTAAAGTCTCTCTCCTTGTAATTGCTGAGTGCAGGAATTGCACAATGCAGGAAACAACTTGCAAACTGGTAACAGGTTTAAAGGTAAAGTCTCTCCTTGTAATTGCTGAGTGCAGGAATTGCACAATGCAGGAAACAACTTGCAAACTGGTAACAGGTTTAAAGGTAAAGTCTCTCTCCTTGTAATTGCTGAAGGCAGGAAACAAACTTGCAAACTGGTAACAGGTTTAAAGGTAAAGGCTTTGCCCTGGTAATACCTTGTAAACAGGTGCAAAGGAAATCTTTCTCCTGGCAATGGCCAAGTGCAGGAATTGCATAAAGCAGGAAACAAACTTGTAGATTGGTAACAGGTTTAAAGGTAAAGGCTTTCTCCTGGTAATACCTTGTAAACAGGTGCAAAGGTGAAGTCTTTCTCCTGGCAATAGCTGAGTGCAGGAATTTGCATAAAGCAGGAAACAAACTTGAAGATTGGTAACAGGTTTAAAGGTAAAGGCTTTCTCCTGGTAATACCTTGTAAACAGGTGCAAAGGAAATCTTTCTCCAAAGAAGTACAGGAAACAGGTTCTGACTTGACAAAACAGATCCAATGTGAAGACAAAAATGCAGACTAAAAGCCATCCTTAAATAGGGAGGTTTTGCACAGGGTTGGTTCTGATTAATTCCAGAATTGAGAACACCTGTGTGTTGCACAGGTGTAATAACAAGTAAGGCAAATAGTTATTTATCAGATCTTTTAAGATCCATGCTATTGCTAGAACTGGCTGTGGCTCAACATGTAAGCAAACAGAAATAGCAACCACAGAGTCACAGGTTCAAATCCCCACACAGCCCTTCTTAGCAGAATGCCTCCCAGACCTTTTCTTTTTCTTTTTCGTCTGGAGGCTTGGTTCATGACAGATGCCCCCTCCAAAGAGCGCACTCTGGGCGCTCAAAGCCTGTTCAAACATCTGAAGGTGGGATTTACGAACAAGTGTTCCATTTGAAGCCCTAATACAATCAGATGGAATGGATTCTTTGCTTGGAACAGCTGCCTGAGATTGGGGACCCTTAGAAGATATCCCTGTAGGCATAACAAGAGCTGAAAAACCAAGACAGTTTTGATTTAGAGGTTCCTGATTATACCCAGCAGCTTGCAATGGACTGGCTGATGGGCAGGGTACCTCCGGGTAGGAAAAGACCTCTCCTTCAGAGTCAAGGAATTTGTTATCTGGGTCATATCTGCCTGATGGGTAGAGTACCTCCGGGTAAGGTATGACCTCTCCTTCAGAGTCCAGGAATTCATTTTCTGTGTCATTTATATCCAATTCAACCATCTCATTCAATTCTTTCTCAGTCAATGAGTAGCTGGGTGAAGGTGGTGCAGGGAGGTGTGGAACTTTAGATTTGTCAGGGTCTGATTCAGCTGGAAGATTTGTCACTTTTATGTCTGATGAGTGACTTTTGTTAGATGGATCTCCAACCAAGGCAGAAACAAGGTAATGTGCAGGATTTCCAGGAGGTGTTTTTGCAGAGTTCCCCAATGTGGTAGATGCAGAAACAGAGGCAGTGGCATGGGTAGTGGATGTTGTTGAAGTTGTACTGCCAACAACCATCTGTTTCAAATCAGGTACCATTTCTTGAAGCGTGTTAGAAACGGTTGCTTGTAGAATAGATGTATTCTCAGTAGCTGGATCCTCTCCAGGGGTATCTATAAGTTTGCTAGTGGAAGAATAATTTGTTCCCTTAACATCAGAGTCCATTTTAAACTTGGCTGTATCTCGACTTGATCCTCTAGGGGGTCTTACTGGACACCCTGTGATGCGGTGACCAGTTCCCCCACAATAGAAACAGAGGTTAAGCTGTCTTCGCCGAGTCTTTTCCTCTTCTGTTAAGGGTTCTTTAAAACCTTTCCTTGTTTGGGAGGTAACTTCAGACAAGGTTTTGGTTGGGAGAGATAACATTTCCACCAGCTCCATGAAGTTAATCAGTATGTCCTTAATAAACTTTAACACTGATTCCAATACAGCAATAATCCCAGAGGGCTCTCTTTTAAGGTCTTCACATTCTGTCATGTTCTGTCTCAGGATATCATGTGAGAGCCTCATTGTCTGGAACAGTTGCTTTAAAGGAAGATTAGTAGAAGCCATACTGATTGAAAATGAAAACAAATTTATTTAAACAACAGAATACTTTGTTTAAGCAAATACTTGCAGAATATTTAAATATGCTACTCAGGTATGTTAAGACCACATACAGCAGGAGTGAAAATAAACAAACAAAGTAAGCAGAGATGCAAATTCAAAAAGGAAAGTCTTTCTCCTACTAATTGCTGAGTGCAGGATTTGCACAAGGCAGGATACAAACTTGCAAACTGGTAACAGGTTTAAAGGTAAAGTCTCTCTCCTTGTAATTGCTGAGTGCAGGAATTGCACAATGCAGGAAACAACTTGCAAACTGGTAACAGGTTTAAAGGTAAAGTCTCTCTCCTTGTAATTGCTGAGTGCAGGAATTGCACAATGCAGGAAACAACTTGCAAACTGGTAACAGGTTTAAAGGTAAAGTCTCTCCTTGTAATTGCTGAGTGCAGGAATTGCACAATGCAGGAAACAACTTGCAAACTGGTAACAGGTTTAAAGGTAAAGTCTCTCTCCTTGTAATTGCTGAAGGCAGGAAACAAACTTGCAAACTGGTAACAGGTTTAAAGGTAAAGGCTTTGCCCTGGTAATACCTTGTAAACAGGTGCAAAGGAAATCTTTCTCCTGGCAATGGCCAAGTGCAGGAATTGCATAAAGCAGGAAACAAACTTGTAGATTGGTAACAGGTTTAAAGGTAAAGGCTTTCTCCTGGTAATACCTTGTAAACAGGTGCAAAGGTGAAGTCTTTCTCCTGGCAATAGCTGAGTGCAGGAATTTGCATAAAGCAGGAAACAAACTTGAAGATTGGTAACAGGTTTAAAGGTAAAGGCTTTCTCCTGGTAATACCTTGTAAACAGGTGCAAAGGAAATCTTTCTCCAAAGAAGTACAGGAAACAGGTTCTGACTTGACAAAACAGATCCAATGTGAAGACAAAAATGCAGACTAAAAGCCATCCTTAAATAGGGAGGTTTTGCACAGGGTTGGTTCTGATTAATTCCAGAATTGAGAACACCTGTGTGTTGCACAGGTGTAATAACAAGTAAGGCAAATAGTTATTTATCAGATCTTTTAAGATCCATGCTATTGCTAGAACTGGCTGTGGCTCAACATGTAAGCAAACAGAAATAGCAACCACAGAGTCACAGGTTCAAATCCCCACACAGCCCTTCTTAGCAGAATGCCTCCCAGACCTTTTCTTTTTCTTTTTCGTCTGGAGGCTTGGTTCATGACAGGTCGTTACCTCTGAAACAGGACCTTCTGATTCAGGGTCCTTTCAAACATCAAAATCTAACTTCTCTGAAGCTGACTGCTTGGAAATTGAACGCTTGATCTTATCAAAGCGTGGTTTTTCTGAGTCAGTTATTGATACCTTAATACAGGCTAGGAAGCCTGTTACCAGAAAGATTTACCATAAAATATGGCATAAATACCTATATTGGTGCGAATCCAAAGGTTACTCTTGGAGTAAGGTTAGGATTCCTAGGATATTGTCTTTTCTACAAGAAGGTTTAGAAAAGGGGTTATCCGCTAGTTCCTTAAAGGGACAGATCTCAGCTCTGTCCATTCTGTTACACAAGCGTCTGTCAGAAGTTCCAGACGTTCAGGCTTTTTGTCAGGCTATGGCCAGGATTAAACCTGTGTTTAAAGCTGTGGCTCCACCATGGAGTTTAAACCTTGTTCTTAACGTTTTACAGGGTGTTCCGTTTGAACCCCTTCATTCCATTGATATAAAGTTGTTATCTTGGAAAGTTCTATTTTTAATGGCTATTTCCTCGGCTCGAAGAGTCTCTGAGTTATCAGCCTTACATTGTGATTCTCCTTATTTGATTTTTCACTCGGATAAGGTAGTTCTGCGTACTAAGCCTGGGTTCTTACCTAAGGTAGTCACTAACAGGAATATCAATCAGGAGATTGTTGTTCCATCCTTGTGCCCAAATCCTTCTTCGAGGAAGGAACGTCTTTTGCACAATCTGGATGTAGTTCGTGCCCTTAAATTTTATTTACAGGCAACTAAAGATTTTCGACAAACGTCTTCCCTGTTTGTCGTTTACTCTGGTCAGAGGAGAGGTCAAAAAGCTTCTGCTACCTCTCTCTCTTTTTGGCTTCATAGCATAATTCGTTTAGCTTATGAGACTGCTGGACAGCAGCCTCCTGAAAGAATTACAGCTCATTCCACTAGAGCTGTGGCTTCCACTTGGGCCTTTAAGAATGAGGCCTCTGTTGAACAGATTTGCAAGGCTGCAACTTGGTCTTCGCTTCATACTTTTTCCAAATTTTACAAATTTGACACTTTTGCTTCCTCGGAGGCTATTTTTGGGAGAAAGGTTCTTCAGGCAGTGGTTCCTTCTGTATAAAGAGCCTGCCTATCCCTCCCGTCATCCGTGTACTTTTGCTTTGGTATTGGTATCCCACAAGTAATGATGACCCGTGGACTGATCACACTTAACAGAAGAAAACATAATTTATGCTTACCTGATAAATTCCTTTCTTCTGTGTTGTGATCAGTCCACGGCCCGCCCTGTTTTTTAAGGCAGGTAAATATTTTTTAAATTATACTCCAGTCACCACTACACCCTTGGCTTCTCCTTTCTCGTTGGTCCTTGGTCGAATGACTGGAGGTGACGTAGAGGGGAGGAGCTATATAGCAACTCTGCTGGGTGAATCCTCTTGCACTTCCTGTAGGGGAGCAGTTAATATCCCACAAGTAATGATGACCCGTGGACTGATCACACTACAGAAGAAAGGAATTTATCAGGTAAGCATAAATTATGTTTTTTAAACTACAGTCATCACTGCACCCTATAGTTTTCCTTTCTCTTGCTTGTCTTCGGTCGAATGACTGGTAGTGGCAGTTAGGGGAGGAGCTATATAGACAGCTCTGCTGTGGGTGATCCTCTTGCAGCTTCCTGTTGGGAAGGAGAATATCCCACATGTAATGGATGATCCGTGGACTGGATACACCACCAGAGAAATAAATTTATCAGGTAAGCATAAATTATGTTTTTAAATTGTTTGTGGTCACCCATCTTTTAAGTGTCCAATAAAACTTACAATTTAAAGAAAACCTTTTTTTTTGCCTCTATAACCAGTCTGGGCAAAGAGTGCTATACAAGCATTTCCTTCCAGGGAATCTAATCCCAATTGTTCACAGAGTTTGAATTAAATGCTAGCACCACTCCTCAAAAGGGAATATTTAATTGATATTGATACATATAGTATCTTATGAAATAAACATATTTAGAGGAGTTTGCCTTTATAGTGCCCTTGTTATTGTGTGTGTAGTGTATTTCCCTAGTCCGTTTAAGGAAGTTTACTATGAAATGTCATGAGAGTTAAGTGAAATCTCATGAGATCACAGTAAAAGAGTTCATGACCTTAGCACTGCTGATTCTGATTGGCAGCTGTTCATTTCTTCATTTTTTTTTTTATTTTTTTTTACCTGCAGCTGAGCAATAGTTGAAATATATATTTTTTGCACAGAACTTACTCTGCTGAGCTGAGGAAATTGTGAGGTAAAATATCTTCCTTTTTTGCATAGAGATGCTCAGGTGATATTTTCCTGTCAGCTTTTTACAGCTATGCTGCATCAGTTTCAACTGATTTAGCATATGAGTATTATGTTCCTTTAAGGTAAATACCAGGGTGGGTGGTTGTGGGAGGAATGGAGGGCTAGTGATTGCAGATCTGGGAGACTGGTGTTAGATTTGATGCTGTGAAAAAGAGAATAGTAAGTTGAACATTCCTGGTAATAAAGTATAGGGCGAGGAGTAGTTTGAAACAGAGCAGAGGGGGAGTGAAGATATTGGAATATTACAATTAAACACAATTGTATAATAGTCCAACAGATATAAGAAATAATTGCACTCATTGGGGCCTATTTACTATGGTGCGAGCGGACATAATCCGATATAGCAGATCATGTCCGCTGCACATCGATAAATTCTTGTGAACTGCTGGTGCAATGCCGCCCCTTGCAGATTTGCGGCCAATCGGCTACTAGCAGGGGGTGTCAATCAACCTGATAGGGTTGATTTCTTTCCGCGGCCTCAGAGCAGGCGGACAAGTTATGGAGCAGCGGTCTTCAGACTCGCCTGAGACACGGGGCATCAAGCTCCATACGTAGCTTGATAAATATGCGCCATTATCTTGATTGGAGATTTCATTCAGATGAATTACCTTTTAATCTGGTTTGCAGATCTGGGAGATAAGGAATAATGTTTTCTAGTTGTTTCTCAAATAATCTTGTAGCTATGTAGAAGTTATTGCTAAGTCTAGTGTAAAGCAAGATTTCCTTACATCTTAAATAAGGTTTGGTTAATTTTTAATATAATGTTATTTTCTTTCATAAGATGGTGATCAAGCCATCATGTGTGGGATTAAACACCAGACCACTAGAAGGAGTCAAAAACACCCAATATACGAGAGTGTTTAATTCCTGCCAGTCCCCTGTACAACTCAGGTTTTTTGTTTGTTTTCTTGCCTCCAGCAAGGAGTGATGTGAAATCAGAACTAATGATCTACACGTCATTTAGAGAAGATCTTTAACCAATATGAGACTTTTTTCCCTCATCAGAGTGCCTAGGAAGGACAGAGGGGAAGACAAGAATTCAGACAGGCAGTAATTATCTTCTCCCATTGTGGAGACGTTGCTAGTATCCCAGGTGAAATGTGGACTTTTCCACCAATATCCTGGTCTACAGTGTGCTACACCTTGTCAAATCCTTACCAGATTCTTGGTACCGTGCTTGTACTGCCTCGGATTGGCCTGTCTACTGGAAGCAGTCATCTGCAGCTGATGTGAGCATGGTAGACGAAGGTGCTTACAGGTAGGTACAATGCACCTTCATAGCCCACTGGTAATTAGTATGGATATGTAAACACATTGACTAAATAACTTCTATAACATTTTTAATCATTAAAAAACTTTAAAAAAATCATGTATTGTCTCTTTAAATTTGAGATCAGTATCTGCACACAGGTGTCTCGAGTACCAGTCCCTTCAATAAATACAGGAAAAAACGAGTATCCTTAGAATATATATTTACTAGGATAATACACCACCTTAAAAACAACCAATACAATCAATAAAGACACCAGTGTCATCTGATTTCAAATTCTGAGTTATCTCTCTAAAAATGTTCCATTGTCAAAATAAACATCTTTCTTTTCAGCAAAGTTCCTATGAGTAGATCTTCCGCAATCAAAATACATGTATTTATATTTGCCTTGAGAATTGGAAAAATAATTACATAGCAGTCTTTCCTTGAAATAATCAAAAGCGCTTTAGGACTCACTCGGTTAGAACTACGTGTGCATAACCATGTAGTCCGGTCACTCACTTTTTACCAGAATGATTTACATACCTGTACTTATATCTAATGGATATTCGTTTAACCTCTTGCAGCCCCAACTGTTCCAGTCTTTACAAGGTCCGTTCTGTGCAGTAGCAGTTAGTATACCAATTAATAGTTAAATTATATATATTCAAAATATTGTAGATATTATTTAATAATCTGGTCACGTGACCAAGCTTACTACAGTCAGAATACTGGTATTGCGGTATATAGCTATATTATGAGCGGATTGCTAACTGCGCTCAACGTCGTCTGGTACCACACATATTACAAGTTGAATGTAAACAGTTTTTGCTCACACGATAACCTTACGCGTGCAAGAAGCAGAAGATACAATATCACGACCATGTTAACATATTTTCGCCTAGACTTCAATGGAGTGCGAAAAGTGGGAAAGAGACCCTAAAACCCTTACTCACGCACAAACACGAATAACATTGTCTCAAGTTTGCTAACCCGACATGAAATATGAATATTTCACATTCCAGTGTTCTTCACATAGAATAATATGTGCTATTTAGTCATAAATAAATATTCCTATTTATACCTGATGGTTTTTGGTAATATATATATATATATATATATATATATATATATATATATATATATACATACATATATTTATTTATTTATATACTGTGTATGTGTATATATATATGTATATGTATATATATATATATATATATATATATATATATATATAAATATCTATTTATAAATACATATACCACATTTCCCTATGTGAAGAACATTGGAATGAGAAATATATCCACTAAAAACACAGTATAACACTTTCTTAAATATGAATTGTGCATAAATATGATTTTCCAACTAAAGGGGAAGAGAGTCCAACGGCTTCATTCATTACTATTGGGAATTAAGAACCTGGCCACCAGGAGGAGGCAAAGACACCCCAGCCAAAGGCTTAAATACCTCTCCCACTCCCCTCATCCCCCAGTCATTCTTTGCCTTTCATCACAGGAGGTGACAGAGAGGTGCCGAAGATTCAGAGGTCTTTTATGCAGGATATGACTCTTCGCAATGGGACTGGAGTTTTAAGTAGCCCTATAAGGCTTCTCAGTGAGGGCTTGGGTGAGTCCGGAGATGCAGGTAGAGTCTCTTTTGCAAAACCATCCTGACTCATATTAACAGCTCCTACAGCAATCGGTGTTGACGAGCTTCGCAGACTGCTTTCTTCTCTCAAGTCATGTCAGGAGCGCTGCTATGACCTGTCACACTTGAAGGGCCGTGTTCCTGTTCCACGGCGTGGATTCTGGTAAGATTGTTTCATTTTATACAGAATGTGAACATAGAAGACAGGGTCACAGTGTGGCGCCTTTTATCTTTAAAGAATATTCAACAGGGGGGTGGTTTATACATGATATTGTATATTGTGTCATTGCCGTGCTTGTGCAGGATGAGGCTCTGGCAATGCATGGAACTATCAATTTCTTTTTTCGGTAGTTTTTGCGCAGCCTTTTTTTGACGCATTTTCTCCTTTAGGCAGGGGCAGTCCTGGAGGCTCCTGTGTGACCAGATGGGGCTTCTTCACTTCCGGTCTGATCTGCGACAGAGGAGACAAAGCGGTTTCTGTAGTCTGGGTCATAGAAGGTGGTGAGTGCCCCGACCATTGGGGGTTATAAAGGTGCCTGTTATTTTCTCTTTTATCTAATAAAGCGCAAGCTTTGTAGGATTCTGACGGGTTAGAGGGTACTCCCTCTTTAACAAAGTCTCATACCTGTGTTTATTGTGAGGTTCCGGTAGCCCAGCCTGCCCAATTATGTTCCACATGCCTTGAGAGGGTCAAGACATCTAAAATTAAAAGAATGTCTAGTACCACTGAGCCGTCCACCTCTGAGGGTTCTCTGTCCCCTGTGGTGTGTTCCCGAGTTGAGTCCCCTATTGCAAATGCAGTGCCCCGGGGTCCGACTGTTGCTCCTTCGGGAGAGATTTGTTGGCTGCGTAATTTTGCGGATCAACTGCAGATTGCAGTTTCCAAAGTGATCCACGTCTTACCACGTTCTGCTAAGCACAAGTGTAGGGCCTTTCAAAGCGGCCAGGCCCAGGATTTGTCCGTGTTGGAAGCTCCTGTGGAGTGGTTTGATGACGAGGCCACTGGGCGCCCCTTCTGGGTTGGAATCCGCGTCACCTTAAGCTCTGGCAGAGGAGCCTGGCTATAGGTTTAAGATGGAGAATTTGCGATTTTTACTAAAGCAATTGCTTGCTATTCTGGAGGTTCCGGAGCAGAAGCTTCTGGAGGAACCTACTATCCTTAAGCTAGATAAGGTTTATGAGGACAGGGTGGTACCCCAGACCTTCCCGGTTCCTATAAAGATGGCTAACATTATCAAGAACAAATGGGCTCGATTAGGTTCTTCCTTCTCCCCTTCCTCGTCCTTTAAGAAACTTTTCCCTGTTCCGGAGGCTCAGTTGGAGCTGTGGGGGACCATCCCTAGGGTGGATGGGGTGATCTCCACGCTCGCTAACCGAACGACTATTTCCCTAGAGGATAGTTCATCATTCAAAGAGCCCATGGATAAAAAGTTGGAGAACATGCTGAGGAAGATGTTTCAGCACACAGGGTTTGTGTTTCAGCCGGCAGCAGCCGTAGCCGTGGTTGCTGGAGCTGCATCATATTGGTGTGATTCCCTGTGTGAAATGATTGAGGGTGAGCCCTCTTTCGAAGAGGTGCAGGAAAAGATTAAGGCTTTGAAGGTAACAAATTCTTTCATTTGTGACGCCAATATGCAAATTATTCGCCTGAATGCTAAGGTGTCAGGTTTTTCGTTTTTAGCACGCAGAGCCTTGTGACTTAAATCCTGACTGGTGGACACGACCTCTAAATTGAGGTTGTTGTCCCTGCCTTTTCAAGGGAAGATTCTGTTTGGTCCGGGCCTGGACTCGATCATATCCACGGTTACAGGAGGCAAGGGTGCCTTCCTACCCCAGGATAAGAAAGCTAAACCTAAAGGATCTACTTTTTGTCCCTTTCGTGCAGAAAGGGCCCAGCGTCAGCAGCCCTCAGCGAACGTAGACCAGTCCAAACAGAACAAGAAGCCCGCCGAGATCAAGTCGGCATGAAGGGGAGGACCGAGTAGGGGGAAGGTTATCTCTATTCTCCGAAGCCTGGTTGCAAGATGTTCAGGACCCTTGGGTTCTGGAGGTTGTCTCCCAGGGTTACAGGATAGGGTTCAAGTCCTTTCCACACAGGGGCAGATTCCTCGTGTCAAACCTATTATTGAGGACGGAAAAGAAAGAAGCCTTTCTAGGATGTGTGAGGGATCTTTTCTCTCTAGGTGTTATCGTATCAGTACCCCTTGCAGAAAGGGGTCCAGGGTATTATTCAAATCTGTTCGTAGTTCCAAAAAAGGAAGGCAAGTTCCGCCCGATTTTGAATCTGAAATGTTTAAACAAGTTTTTGTCCATTCCATCGTTCAAAATGGAAACGATCAGGTCCATTTTGCTCCTAGTTCAAGAGGGGCAGTTCATGACCACAATAGACTTGAAGGATGCCTACTTTCATGTTCCAATTCACAGGGACAACTTCAAGTTACTAAGATTTGCTTTTCTTGACCAGCACTTCCAGTTTGTGGCCTTCCTTCCGGCCTTGCCCTGGTTCTCAGTGCTCAGCTTGCAGTGGCAAGATCCAGGGGCTTTGCGGTGGCGCCCTATCTGGACTACATCCTGGTTCAGGCACTGTCCTTCAGTCTGGCAGAGGACCATTCAAGGACTCTGCTCCTATTCCTTCAATCTCACGGTTGGAAGGTAAAGTCCGGAAAGAGCTCCCTGGTATCCAGAACCAGCGTGGAGTTTCTGGGCACGATCATAGACTCTGTGTCCATGAAGATTGTCCTCACAGATCAAAGACCCAGGTAGCTTGTGTCCACCTGTCTGGCCCTTCGATCCTCAGAGAGGCCCTCGTGGCTTATTGCATGGAGGTGATCGGGCTCATGGTCTCCAGCTTAGACTTCTTTCCATTTGCCAGGTTTCATCTCAGGCCTCTTCAATTATGCATGGTGAGGTAGTGGAACGGCGACCATTCAGATCTGTCATAGCTGATATCCATGAATGTGTTGGTTCGGACCTCCCTCTCTTGGTGGATCCGCCCAGAACTCAAGGATTTTCTCCCAAGATGGAGATTTCATCTTTCACGATTGTCTGTAGACCAGATAAAAAGAGAGGTGTTCTTACGCTGTGTAAATGACCTCTCTACTATGGGAGTAATTTGTCCCGTTCCAAAACTGGAACAGGAACAGGGGTTTTACTCAAATCTTTTCGTGGTTCCCAAAAAAGAGGGAACTTTCAGACCCATTTTAGATCCCTTTGGATTGACCACAGCACCCAGGATCTTCACAAAGGTTCTAGGGTCCCTTCTGGCGGTTCTCAGACCACGGGGAATAGCAGTGGCGCCTTATCTGGACGATATTTTGATTCAGGTGTCAACTTATCATCTGACAAAATCTCACATGGACACAGTGTTGTCCTTCTTGAGAACTCACGGTTGGAAGGTGAACATAGAAAAGAGTTCACTAGTTCTACGGACAAGGGTTCCCTTCTTGGGAACTCTGATAGACTCGGTAGACATGAAAATATTTCTGAGGTCAGAAAATCAAAAATTCTAAATACTTGCCGAGCACTTCAGTCCATTCCTCGGCCATCAATGGCTCAGTGTATGGAGGCAATTGGATTAATGGTAGCAGCAATGGACATCATCCCGTTTGCTCGCTTTCATCTCAGACCACTGCAGCTGTGCATGCTTGGACAGTGGAATGGGGACTATGCAAATTTATCTCCTCAGATTATTCTGGATCAAGAGACAAGAGACTTTTTTTCTTTGGTGGTTGTCGCTGGATCATCTGTCCCAGGGGACGTGTTTCCGCAGACCCTCATAGTTGATAGTGACAACGGACGTCAGTCTACTGGGCTGGGGTGTAGTCTGGAATTCCCTGAAGGCTCAGGGTGGTTGGACTTAGGTGGAGTCTCTACTTCCGATCAATATTCTGGAACTGAGAGCAATATTCAATGTGCTTCAGGCGTGGCCTCAGTTGGCTTCGGCCAAATTCATCAGATTCCAGTCGGACAATATCACGACTCTGGCTTATATCAATCATCAGGGGGGAACAAGGAGTTCCTTAGCGATGATAGAAGTATCCAAGATAATCCGATGGGCGACGGCCCACTCTTGTTATCTGTCGGCAATCTACATCCCAGGAGTAGAAAACTGGGAAGCGTATTTTCTAAGTCGTCAGACTTTTCATCCGGGGGAGTGGGAACTCCACCTGGAGGTGTTTGCTTCATTGATTCGCCAGTGGGGCAGACCGGAATTGGATCTGATGGCATCTCGTCAGAATGCCAAGCTTCCAAGTTACGGATCCAGGTCGAGGGATCCTCAGGCCGAACTTGGCAGTGCCTTGGTCGTTCAGCCTAGCTTATGTGTTTCCACCGTTTCCTCTCATTCCATGTATGATTGCTTGGATCAAACAGGAGAAAGTTTCAGTAATCCTGATAGCGGCTGCGTGGCCACGCAGGACTTGGTATGCGGATCCATTGGACAAGTCCTCTCTGCCACCGTGGACACTTCCTTTGAGACAGGACCTTCTCATTCAAGGTCCTTTCCAACATCCAAATCTAAATTCTCTGCAGCTGACTGCTTGGAGATTGAACGCTTGATTTTATTTACGCGGGGATTCTCTGATTCGGTCATTGATACTTTGATACAGGCATGTAAGCCTGTCACTAGAAAAATCTATCATAAGATATAGCATAAATATCTTTATTGGTGTGAATCCAAGGGTTACTCATGGAGTAAAGTTAGGATTCCCAGAATTCTGTCTTTTCTCCAAGAATGATTGGAGAAAGGGTTATCAGCGAGTTCCTTAAAGGGACAGATTTCTGCTTTGTCAATTTTACTTCACAAATGTTTGGCAGATGTTCTAGACGTTCAGTTTTTGTGTCAGGCTTTAACCAGAATTAAGCCTGTATTTAGACCGATTACTCCTCCCTGGAGTTTGAATTTAGTTCTTAAAGTTCTTCAAGAGGTTCCGTTTGAACCCATGCATTCCATAGATATTAAATTATTATCTTGGAAAGTTTTGTTTTTGGTCGCTATCATAGAGTTTCTGAGCTTTCAGCGTTACAATGTGATTCGCCTTATCTTATATTTCATTCTGATAAGGTGGTTTTGCGTACCAAACCTGGATTCCTTTCTAAGGTTGTTTCAAATAAGAATATTAATCAGGAAATTGTTGTTCCTTCCTTGTGTCCTAATCCTTCTTCTAAGAAGGAGCGTCTGTTACATAACCTGGACGTGGTCCGTGCCGTGAAGTTTTACTTGCAGGCAACAAAGGATTTCCGTCAATCATCTTCATTATTCATTGTTTATTCTGGAAAGCGAAGGGGTCAGAAAGCTACGGCTACCTCTCTTTCTTTTTGGCTGAGGAGTATCATCCACCTGGCATATGAAACTGCTGGACAGCAGCCTCCTGAAATAATTACGGCTCATTCTACTAGGGCTGTGGCTTCCACATGGGTTTTTAAAAACGATGCTTCTGTTGAGCAGATTTGCAATGCTGCAACTTGGTCGTTTCTTCATACTTTTTCCAAATTTTCCAAATTTGATACTTTTGCTTCCTCTGAGGCTGTTTTTGCGAGAAAGGTTCTTCAAGCAGTGGTGCCTTCTGTTTAGGTCTCTGTCTTGTCCCTCCCTTTCATCCGTGTCCTATAGCTTTGGTTTTGGTATCCCACAAGTAAGGATGAAATCCGTGGACTCGTCATATCTTTGTAAAAGAAAAGTAAAGTTATGCTTACCTTAATTAAATTAAATTAAATTACGATATGACGAGTCCACGGCCCACCCTGTTATTTTAAGACAGATTTATTTTATTTTTTGTATACTTCAGTCACCTCTGCACCTTTAGCTTTTCCTTTCTCTTCCTAAACCTTCGGTCGAATGACTGGGGGTGGAGGGAAGGGAGGAGCTATATATACAGCTCTGCTGTGGTGCTCATTGCCACTTCCTGTTAGCAGGAGGTTAATATCCCACAAGTAAGGATGAAATCCGTGGACTCGTCATATCGTAAATGAAATTCATTTATCAGGTAAGCATAAATTTACTTTTTACTTTGAAAATGTAGAACCTTTCATTTTAGAATTGTTAGGCTTTATCTTTATCACTTTACACTCTGCAGTATTCTACACCTTCCCCTGAAACTTGACAGGCAGCAAGTAAAGAATAATAACTGTTCTGTTTATTATAAGGCATCACATACTTTTATAGACATTGGTTACAGTATATGGAGTTAAACAAATGACGTATCATAATCACACCATTCTACACAGCATAAGTTAGAACAAAGAAGCACAGTAAAAATATAGAATAAAAAGGAGTTATACTGAGAAACAAACAGTTTTAGATAACAGTATATCTGGGCGCATCGCTAGGACATAGCAAGGCCATTCTTGAGATACAATTGTTGCATATGAAACTAAAATCTTATGCCAGCATATGTTCTCACAGCATAATAAAACACATTATGAAGAAATATAATGAACTCATCTTAAAATTGTATGCTTACACAATATGGATTACTAGAGACAAAATGGCATCATTATGGTTATATATTCTTACATTCCACTCTTTTATTCCTACAGAATAACATACAATGAAAATTAAACAACTATAAAAAAGGCACAGAAAATTAGTAAATCTATTAATAACAATGTAAGCCTAATACTACAGTATAACATGAATCTATGTGAGAATACTGTAGAGAAATTCATTCACATTTACTGCTTTAATAGTTAACTAAAATAAAATGCTGAATTGGCCACAATATGTCACTGCACATGAGTACAGTCTCTCCAATACTCTGTCTACCTCCCAGCATCCCCAAACTACTGGTTTGTTTGCACAAAGACCCAACCAGCCCACTATCTACCCCCAAACAACACTGTATCTTTATTTCTCAACCTGCATAGCTAGCATCCCCAAATAGCATCAACATTTCCTTGCTCTGTACACTCTCCACAGTGAAGAATAACATGGGAATGGCACAAGTATCTCTGGGTGGCCTTTGATCACTTTAAGAACAGTCTTTGTCCTCTTAGAGCTCCACCTCCCTCAGACACTCTGCTTCAATACCATAGTCCATTTGCAGTAGGGGTGCTTTGCACATTAGAAAGTGTTCATCTGCAGATACATGCTGGAAGTATGATGGTTTGTTCATGGGGTAGACAAGGGAAACAAGTGCACTCTGGTATTTTTTTTCCCCCTCTCCTGCAACTCTCTTTTGGTACGTGAATAGAGTCCCTGTCATTCTGCAACCTATTCAATGCACTCTGGTGTTTTTCCCCTCTCCTGAAACTCTCTTTTGGTATGTGTATATTTATATAGAGCAAATGATTTTAGGTTGTTAATTTAGTCCTACATATGTTGTACTATTATCCAATGTCCTACTTTTAATGTTTTGTTAATTGCTATGTGATGCTCAATCCTTATCAATCCTTGCTATTATTCTAAAATTTATACTTACAAATCTATACTTATTTATGTTTACTTAAGATCTCACCCTGATCAGACCAGAATCTAACTTTCCAATTGGCCTTTCTAATTGTCTTTGATTAGCAATCAACTAAATTTAGTGGACTCAGCTGAATGCCCTGCCTGCCTGCATATATTTCACACTAATTTGGGCTGTGCACTGCACTGGGCTGTGCATTGCTATAACAACATATGTTCACATTTTCAAAGTGAACATTTTTTAAGTGAGGCATTAACAATAGATTTATACAAGAATTCAACAAGGATTGGGTAAGGAGCAAGATACAAGGCAAGTACTGTTTCATATACCTTATTGTTTTCTTATGCAATTGCTACTGTAATTATGTGTCTTATGTGTTTAACTGGTTCCCACTTTTGTAAAAATGCTTATATATTCATAATCACTTTTGCTACCTCTTGTCTCTATAACAAACTACATTATTCAATTACTCCTTATCCCTCTCCACCTGCACTGTTCATTAGCCCATCTCTCTTAAATTCACCTTACTTTTGTACTCATGAACTTTACCTATTTCTAAACACTCTCCCCCCCCCCCCCCTGCACCTCGTCTCAAAAGCAGTCTCACTACTGCAAATCCGTATCTCATCTCATGTCACTCTCCCTCTTGCTTTTACTTACTGCTGGTGACATCTCCCCTAATCCTGGTCCCCTACCACTGCCTAGCCGTGCAAATCTATGTGTACCATCCTATAGACTCAGAAAATAAAACTCTACAAACCTTACTCACATTCCTCTTGCATCAAAAGCTATTACCCCTTTCACTTGCGCACTCTGGAACTCTCGCTCTGTTTGCAACAAGCTCACTTTTAAACATGACCTCTTTATCTCTCGCTCCCTCAACCTTCTGGCCCTAACAAAAACCTGGCTCTCTCCCCTAGACACAGCATCCACTGCTGCTCTGTCACATGGGGGTCTCCACTTCAGCCACACTCCTAGGTCTGGTAATTGACAAGGAGGTGGTGTAGGTATTTTACTTTCCTCTTGTTGCACCTTTCAACAAATACATCCCATCTCTTCCCTCACATTTCCCTCATTCGAAATGCACATGATTCGCTTATTCTCCCCTCTCTCTGTACATGTTGCAGTCATATACCGACCCCCTGGCTCCTCAAGTCAATTTCTAGATCACTTGGCTTCCTGGCTACCTTATTTCCTTTCCTCAAACACCCCTGCCCTCATTCTTGGTGACTTCAACATCCCTCTTGACAATCCCACTGCATCATTTGCAATACAAGTTCTGCAACTCACTACTTCTTTCGGTCTTTCACAATGGACTGATTCTTCCACTCACAAAGATGGTCACTCTCTTGACCTGATCTTTAGCTATCGATGCACTCTCTCAAACTTCACAAACTCCTCTTTCTGATCACCATCTCCTTACTTGCAACATATCAGCCCTCCCTACAACTCTCCCTTCTTCTACTCCTCACAACACACTTCACTGAAGCATTATGTCATTAGATCAGCAACAGCTTGCTAATTCCCTTAAACCTCTCCTCTCATCCTTCTCCTTTTCCTGCCCTGAACAATCTATATGCCACTATAATTCCACCGTTATATCCGTCCTTGACATTCTCGCCCCACTTACCATAGCTCGGAAATCACACACTCATCCTCAGCCCTGGCATACTCCTCTGACACGGTACCTACGCAGATGTTCCCATACTGCTGAGCGGCACTGGAGAAAATCTCAGAGTTCAGCATATTTTCTTCATTACAAATTTTTCTTGAACTCCTACTATTCTGCCCTTAATCTCCATAAGCAACACTACTTCTCTACTCTTATCTCTACTCTTTCTTCAAACCCAAAATGTCTGTTCTCCACTTTCAATACTCTCCTCCGCCCTCCCCCACCACCTAATACAACTTCTCTGTCAGCTCAAACCTTTGCCAGCCACTTCAATAACAAAATCGACTCCATCAGAAATGAAATCCGCTCTCAACATAATTCTATTCTCTTTCCCCCTCAAATGCTCTCAATCAACCACAATCCACATAACCTTAAACTTAGCTCATTCTCCCCTGTTACTGAAGAAGAAGTTTTGGCACTTATACTGCGCTCTCACCTCACTACCTGCCCCCTTGACCCTATCCCCTCACAGCTACTCCCCTCCCTCTCTGCTATCCTTACCCCTATACTAACACACATTTTCAACCTCTCCCTCAGCACCGGTATATTTCCCTCATTGCTGAAACATGCACTGGTCACACCTATCCTCAAAAAACCTTCCCTTGATCCTACCTCCCCATCCAACTACTGCCCTATTTCCCTCCTCCCTCTTGCCTCAAAGCTTCTCGAAAAACTAGTATATGCATGCCTATCCCATTTCCTTATGTTAAACTCCCTTCTTGACCCACTGCAATCTGGATTTCGTCCCCATCACTCCACAGAGACAGCAATTGTTAAGGTTACCAACGACCTACTTACAGCAAAATCAAAAGGCCACTTCTCTCTGCTTATCCTCCTTGATCTATCTGCAGCCTTTGACACTGTTGACCACCCTGACAGGGTCACAGTGTGGCTCCTTTTATCTGTATGAAATGAAGGGTTAATATCTCCGGAGGGGGAATATTAAACAGTGGGAATTAATCACAGAAGTTTATTTGATTATGCTTTGACATGTGTGAGATGAGGCAAATGTTGGTGCGTACAGGGTTTTTTCTCTTTCGTTTTGGGAGCTGCACGTCCTGAAAGTCTTGGCGTTTTTTTTACTAGTATAGCAGGGGTGCGGTTTACCAGAGAAGAAGCGGTTTTTCTGTTTGGCCTTGGTCATAGGAGGTGGTGAGTGCCCCAGCCATTGGGGGTATAAAGGTGCCATTTTTTCTTAATATTCAATAGTCGGCTTTGTTACGCAAGCTATGGAGGATTCTGATGCGTTAGAGGATACTCCCTCTTTACCTAAGTCTAATACCTGCCTATATTGTGAGGAGGCCACGGTATACCCGTCTGCTCAATTATGTTTCACATGCCTTGATAAAGTAATCATGTCAAAAAAGGTTAATATGTTTGATACCACTGAGCCGTCCACCTCTGAGGAGTCTTCATCCCGTGAGGTGCGCACCCTAAAGTCATCTCCTAATACACATGCAGCTTCCTGTAGCACTCCTAATCCTCCATCTGGAGGGGCCCTTTTACCGCCAGACTTTACTGAGCAGTTACAAATGGCAGTGTTTGCGGCCCTTAGTGCTATCCTTCCCAGGAGTCATTTATTAGTTTATTGGATTCATCTGATACAAGAGTATCCGATGATGAAGGCGCCTCTGACAGTTTAGAAGGTGCTCTTTCTGGGTCGGAATCTCTTGCCTCTAAGCCTCTAGCTGCGGAGGAACCAGACTTTAGATTTAGGATCGAGCATTTACGCTTTCTGCTGAAGGAAGTTTTGGCTACGTTAGAGGTTCCAGAGTCCACATTGCCTGCGGAACCTTTGATTCCTAAATTAGATAAGGTCTATGAGGACAGCTTTTTTCCCATCTTGAAAAAGGCTGTAAAGCTGAAACGCGTAGATGATGATAAGCCGTTTCTAACTCTAGGATCAGATCGCTATGATGAGTTCAATGCAACAAATATTTGATACATTCATGTGGGATACTAGGTATACTTTGTATACTTTACTCAAAGATCATCTTTCATCAACCCGGAATCCGCTCCTTCCATTTGTTCATTCACAACCTGTGACTTGAACACGTCACCCGGAATTAGGATCTGGAACAAGTAACCTGCAGTAAAGAACGGCAACATCTTGAAAGTTGATACACCGGACGCCGGACCTAAGGGCAGCTAAGTCACGTAACATAAGAGTGGAGAAATCAATAGGGATTTTGGATTCCGGGGAAAGTGAGAGTGACAGACTCAGCAGACATCAGGAACGTAAAGTATTGAAGCCAAGTGCATCACACTACTTTGCATTTATTAACAGCAGAACTTTCACCCATATCCCTACCCACATGCTACTCACATGGGAATACCATCACAGATCATTTGCTAGCAGTGATTCATGAAATTGTTATAGACCATTTGTTTTAGAGAACATATTTGAACATTGAGGGTCTTATTTCTGGAAAGCCTACGTCTTTTTTGATTGATTTTTTTAGGTGCCATTTTTTACATACAATTTTTAACATTTTTTAATAATCTATACCACCGGTGGTCAAATGTAATACTGTTGTTAATTAATAAACTTATGTTGTATGTATATATTGCAATATATTTTATATATAGAGTTTTTTGTTCACCAGTGTTATTCCTTAGCACTATCGATCTCTTACGCAGCTGCTACCTTGTAGCGCTCCCCTCATTTATTAACTTTTATTTGTATTTATTGAAGTGAATGGGATTTCACTTTGTTAGGGGATGCTTGGCTATTTTTATAGGGTTTTTTCATTGTTTGTAACTACGAGGACAGGGTTGTACCACAAACTCTCCCGGTTCCTGTAAAGATGGTGAACATTATAAAGATTGAATGGGAAGGAATTTGGTCTTAATTTTCCCCTTCTTTATTTAAAAAAATTGTTCCTGGTCCCGGACTCTCAATTGGAGTTGTGGGGTTCCATCCCCAAGGTGGATGGTGCCATCTCCACGCTTGCTAAACACACTACTATCCCGCTTGAGAAAAATTTGTCATTTAAAGAGCGCATGGATAAGAAGATAGAAACTCTGTTAAGAAAGATGTTTCAACAAACGGGATATTTGTTTCAATCGGCAGCGGATGTTGCTACGGTTGCTGGTGCGGCTACCTACTGGTTCGACTCCTTATCTGAGTTGATCGAGGTGGAATGTCCCCTCGAAGTGATCCAGGAAAGAATTAAGGCTTTAAGGGTGGCTAATTGTTTTATTTGTGATGCAAATATTCAAATTATTCGCCTGATTGCCAAGGCTTCAGGTTTTTCTTTTTTAGCCAGTAGGGCACTCTGGCTGAAGTCCTGGTCTGCGGAAATGACTTCTAAGTCAAGACTTCTTTCCCTCCCATTTAAGGCAAAGATTCTATTTGGTCCTGGACTGGACTTGATTATTTCCAATATTTACTGAAGGCAAAGGTGCCTTTTTACTGCATGATAAGAAGAACAAGCATGTGGGACAAGGTCCTAATTTTCATTCCTTTTGTTCGGATAAATCCCAACGTCAGCAGCCCTCCGCAAAGCCAGAGCAATCCAAGGGGACTTGGAAGCCGGTTCAGTCCTGGAATGAATCCAAGCAGAGCAAGAAGCCCACCGAGACAAATTCGACATGAAGGGGCGGCCCCCGATCCGGCTCTGGATCTTGTAGGGGGCCGACTGTCACTCTTTTCGGACGTTTGGTTTGGGGACGTGCAAGACCCGTGGGTCCTGGAGGTCATCGCTCAGTGATGCAAGATAGGTTTCAAGTCTCATCCACCCAGGGGCAGATTCCTCTCAAACCTGTCTTCAAGGCCAGAAAAGAGAGAAGCCTTTCTGGGGTGCGTGAGGGATCTCTCCTTCCTAGGAGTCATTGTCCCGGTACCTCTCGCAGAAAGAGATTTGGGGTACTATTCAAACCTTTTTGTGGTCCCAAAGAAGGAGGGAAATGTCCGCCCGATTCTGGACCTAAAGTGCTTTAATAAATTTCTATCTGTCCCCTCGTTCAAGATGGAGACGATACGGTCCATCCTTTCCTTAGTTCAGGAATGACAGTTCATGAACACTATAGATCTGAAGGATGCTTACCTTCACGTTCCAATCCACAAGGAACACTTCAAGTTCCTAAGGTTTGCGTTTCTGGACCAGCATGGTCTAGCTACTACAAGAATTTTTACGAAATTTCTAGGGTCTCTGCTTGCAGTGGCCAGCTCCGGAGGTATAGCAGTAGCTCCATACTTGGACAATATTCTGGTTCAAGCACCATCCTGTCGTCTGGCAGAAGACCATTTGAAATCTCTTCTGTTTCTTCTTCGATCTCATGGGTGGAAGATAAACTTAAAAATAGTTCTCTTATTCCCAGTACCAGGGTGGAATTCATGGGTACTATAATAGACTCCATATCCATGAGGATATTCCTTACAGACCAGAGACGTTGCAATCTATCGTCTATTTGTCTTGCCCTCCAGCCCTCCTTAAGGCCCTCTGTGGCTCAGTGAATAGAGGTTATTGGCCTTATGGTGTCCAGCATGGACATCATTCCTTTTGCCAGACTCCATCTCAGACCACTTCAGCTGTGCATGCTGAGACAGTGGAACGGCGATCATTCAGATCTGTCTCAACAGATTTCTCTGGACAACCGGTCGAGAGAATTGCTCTTGTGGTGGCTCTGTCCAGATCACCTGTCCTAAGGGACATCCTTCTTGAGACCATCCTGGGAGATTGTGACTACGGATGCAAGTCTATCAGGATAGGGAGCTGTTTAGGGTGCCAGGAAGGCACAGGGCCTGCGGACTTGAGAGGAATCCCTCCTCCCGATCAACATTTTGGAACTTCAAGCGATTTTCTATTTTCTGAAGGCTTGGCCTCTTCTGGGTTTGTCCCAGTTTATCAGATACCAATCAGACAACATAACCTCTTTGGCTTACATCAACCATCAGGGGGGGAGAAGGAGCTCCCTAGCAATGAGGGAAGTATCTCGGATTCTGCAGTGGGTTTAGACCCAGAACTGCTCGCTGTCAGCGATCCACATTCTGGGTGTGGACAACTGGGAAGCGGAATTCCTCAGCAGACAATCCTTTCACCCGGGGGAATGGTCTTTCCATCTCGAGGTGTTTGCAGAGATTTGCAACAAGTGGGGGACACCAGAGATAGATCTCATGGCGTCCCGGCTCAATTCCAAGCTACCCAGATATGGGTCGGGGTCCAGGGATCCTCATGCGGAGCTAATAAATGCATTAGTGGTGCCTTGGAGGTTCAATCTAATTTACATTTTTCCGCCGTTACCACTTCTCCCTCGTGTAGTTGCCAGCATCAAGCAGGAGCAGGCATCAGTGATACTGATTGCTCCATCGTGGCCGCGAAGGATGTGGTTTGCGGACCTGGTGGGGATGTCCTCATCTCCTCCGTGGAAGTTACCTTGTCACAGGGATCTGCTGGAACAGGGTCCCTTAGTTCATCACAATCTAGAATCTCTGAGGCTGACTGCGTGGAGATTGAACGCTTAGTTTTAGTCAAAAGAGGTTACTCTGATAGGGTTATTGACACTCTCATTCAGGCTCGTAAACCTGTTACTCGTCGCATCAATCATAAGTTGTGGAGAGCTTACTTATTCTGGTGTGAAGAGTGTGGTTTAGCCTGGCATAAGGTTAGGGCTGCCAGGATTCTTTCCTTTCTCCAGAAGGGTCTGGAGAAGGGCCTTTCTGCCAGTTCCCTGAGGGGACAAATTACGGCCCTTTCTGTTTTGCTGCACAAGAGACTCGCAGAGCTCCCTGACGTCCAATCTTTCGTTAAGGCTCTGATTAGGATCAGACCTGTGTTTAGATCTAACGCTCCACCTTGGAGCTTGAATCTTGTTCTTAAGTTTTTACAACAGGCTCTGTGTGAGCCTATGCATTCGACATCAAATTGTTGTCCTGGAAGGTTCTTTTTCTTTTGGCTATTGTGTCGGCATGCAGAGTTTCTGAAATGGCTGCCTTGCAATGTGAGCCTTCTTATGTTGTTCCACACTGATAAGGCTGTCCTTCGTGTCAACTTGGGTTTTCTACCTAAGGTGGTGTCTGATCGTAACATCAATCTGGAGATTGTAGTTCCTTCCTTATGTCCTAATCCTTCATCAAAGGAATGTTTATTTCATAATCTGGATGTGGTTCAAACATTAAAGTTTTATCTTCAAGCTACTGTTTGTTATCTATTCTGGGAAGCGGAAGGGTCTGAAAGTGTTTTCGACTTCCATATCTTTTTGGCTGAGGAGTGTTATACGTTTATTTTATGAGTCAGCGGGACTTAAACCTTCTCAAAGGATTACAGCTCATTCCACTAGAGCGACGGCTTCCTCTTTGGCCTTTAAGAACGAGGCCTCTATGGATCAGATTTGTAAGGTGGCTACCTGGTCTTCCTTACATACTTTTTCAAAATTCTACAAATTTGATGTTTTTGCTTCTGCTAAAGCAGCTTTTGGGAGAAAGGTTTTACAGGCTGTGGTGCCCTCAGATTAGGGTCCGCCTTTCCTTCCCGTTATCATTCAATGTCCTCTAGAGCTTGGGTATAGTTTCCCCAACAGTAAGGAATGATGCCGTGGACTCTCCTCTTATTAAGAAGGAAAACATAAATTATGCTTACCTGATAATTTCATTTCCTTCTGTATGAAGATAGTTCACGGCCCCCACCCCTATACTCCGATGGGCACACCAAATTTTTTTTTTCTTCTAGCACCATTTATACCCTGATATTTCTCCTACTGTTCCTTGTTCCCTTGGCATAATGACTGGGATATGAGGGAAGTAGGGGGAGTATTTAAGCCTCTGGCTGGGGTGTCTTTGCCTCCTCCTGATGGCCAGGTTCAGTATTTCTCAACAGTAAGGAATGATGCCGTGGACTCTCCTCATACAGAAGGAAATTAAATTATCAGGTAAGCATAATTTAAGTTTTCTTAACACTTTCTCTTTGAACTACTAAAAAAATAACCTAGTGTTGTTTTATTCTGCAAAGCTACTATATGTAATGTTTATAAGTCTCCAAATATGAATATAGAATCAGCTGTCTCTGATATAAACACTACTAATTTACTAATTATTTTATGCAACCTATATTCTCTCACACTCCTGTATGAGGAAAGAATACAATCATAACATTATTAAAACTACGCAATCTTTTTAAAGGTAAACACATCTTTATAGTAAGATAATCCCTATCACTGACAAACACCTAGAATTACAAAATTTAAATAGCAGATACCATACCAGTTAATAAAGGGAGAAATGCATATGCTTACATAACACAGATCCAATAAGAGCCATTGGGGCCTATCTATCAAGCTCCGAATGGAGCTTGATGTCCCGAGTTTCTGTCGAGCCTGCAGGCTCGCCAGAAACAGCAGTTATGAAGCAGCGGTCACAAAGACCGCTGCTCCATAACCTGTCCGCCTGCTCAGAGCAGGCGGACAGACATTGCCGGAAATCAACCCGATCGAGTACGATCGGGTTGATTGACACCCCCTGCTGGCAGCCCATTGGCCGCGAGTCTGCAGAGGGCGGCGTTGCACCAGCCGTTGCACCACCGTATTGCTCGCCATATTCAGCGAGGTCTGGCGGACCTGATCCGCACTGTCGGATCAGGTCCGCCAGACTTTGATAAATTGGGGCCATGGTAAGTAGAGACCTTTCCAAAAACTCATATTTCTCTGTATAATTGATATAAATTTCTACCTGAGACATGCTCTTAACCTCTTTATTGTGAATAGTTTGATTATTTTCTAAGGAATGATTACAATGGGAAATTCCTACAAAACTTCCTATTCTCATACCTTTCTCTACTGTAAGACACATATATCCCTTCTTCGCTTAAATATTAAGGGGCAGTATAGAAACATGGGGGAACCTTCTTTGTTCTATAATGGTGAAGGGTCTAGAATATTCTGAGATATTGCAGCATTTTCTGTAAACTATAAAGGTGCAAACATACGGCTAGATTACGAGTCTTGCGTTAGCCTTAAAAAGCAGCATTGAGGGGTCCCAACGCTGCTTTCTCTTGCAAGGTGTATCCAGTCCACAGATTCATCCTTTACTTGTGGGATATTCTCATTCCCTACAGGAAGTGGCAAAGAGAACACACAGCAGAGCTGTCGATATAGCTCCCCCTCTAGCTCCACCCCCCAGTCATTCTCTTTGCTGGCTCTAAGCACTAGGGTCTCTCTACGGGAGGGTAAAGTGAATGTGGTGTTAAAATTGTAGTTTTTATTATCTTCAATCAAAAGTTTGTTATTTTAAATGGTACCGGTTGTACTATTTACTCTCTAGCAGAAAAGTGATGAAGATTTCTGCTGAGAGGAAAATGATTTTAGCATGTTGTAACTAAAATCCACTGCTGTTCCCACACAGGACTGAGGAGTACCAGAAAACTTCAGTTGGGGGGAACAGTTTGCAGGCTTGACTGCAATGAGGTATGTTCAGTCATTTATTTCTAGACAAGACTGAGATAATGCTAGAAGACTGACAAGATCCCCATGTGGGGAGGGTAAGCTATGTTCTGAGACTTAGTATAGAATTGAATGCTTACATAACAGGGCTAATGAGGCTGGTTGACACTAATTCAGGGCAATCGATTATTTATTTAAGAAATACTCGTTGGAGACACTTTTTTAAGCACTTTGGAGTGTTTTCTGGGATTATTATCCACATGGCTTAAATTTAGTCACTCAGAAGTGATTTTTGTAGGCCTCACAACTCCGGAGTGGAGTGGGAGGGGCCTAATTTCGCGCCTCAGATGCGCAGTTAGAATTGAAAGACAGTTCATGCTGCTTCACATGGAGGGTCCAGCTGCTGATTGAGGGCCTAAAAGAAGTTTTTTTCCCCCAAAACTGATCCCCAAGGGCAGGTAGGGCCACAGCAGTAAGCTGTGGCAAGGTGCTGTAGTTTAACCGGTTGCTGGCTTTAGGCTGCTCCGGTTTGGGCATTAAGGGGCTAATCGTTCTGTAACTTGTGGTGCAATCATATTAAAGCCTTAGGTACATACTGTGAAAAATTCAAAAGGATTGCTGCATTTTTCACTGTTTTGTAAAATTGTGTGCTCTTTTTATTGCTTAAAGGCACAGTAACGTTTTTCTCTTGTTAAGTGTAGTCAGTCCACGGGTCATCCATTACTTATGGAATATATCTCTTCCTAACAGGAAGCTGCAAGAGGATCACCCAGCAGAGCTGCCATATAGCTCCTCCCCTCACATGTCATATTCAGTCATTCTCTTGCACCCTAACTAAGATAGGTCGCTGTGAGAGGTCTGTGGTGTTTTTTAACTTAGTTTATTTCTACAATCAAAAGTTTGTTATTTTAAATGGCACCGGAGTGTGCTGTTTATTCTCAGGCAGCATTAGAAGAAGAATCTGCCTGCGTTTTCTATGATCTTAGCAGCCGTAACTAAGATCCACTGGCTGTTCTCATCTGAGGAGTGAGGTAACTTCAGAGAAGGGGAATAGCATGCAGGGCCCCCCTGCAAAAGAGGTATGTGCAGTAAATTATTTTTCTGAGGAATGGAATTGACTGAGGAAATACTGCTGATACCAATGTAAAGTAAGTTCAGCCTTAAATGCAGTGATAGCGACTGGTATTAGGCTGATGAGTGTGTGTACACTGAATGTATTTTTCTAAGGAATGGAATTGACTCTGAAAATACTGTTAATACTGAAATAATGTATGAGCCTTAACTGCAGTAAAAGCGACTGGTAGCAGGCTTATTAATAACAATTCATAACTTTTCAAATGTATGTTTAAAACGTTTACTGGCATGTTAATCGTTTTTTGTGAGGTACTTGGTGATAAAACTTATTGGGGCATGATTTTACCACATGGCCATCTTTGTTTTCTGCATAGAAACAGTTTTCTGAGCTTCCCCACTGTTGTAATATGAGTGGGAGGGGCCTATTTTAGCGCTTTTTTGCGCAGTAAAAATTCAGTCACAATCTGTCTACTTCATCCTCCATGATCCAGATCGTCTCTAGAGAGCTCAGGGGTCTTCAAAATTCATTTTGAGGGAGGTAATCAGTCACAGCAGACCTGTGACAGTGTGTTTTGACTGTGAGAAAAACGTTAATTATTAAATTGTTAATCCGTTTTTGGGTATTAAGGGGTTAATCATCCATTTGCTGGTGGGTGCAATCCTTTGCTAACTTAATACATTTACTGTGAAAAATTGGTTGCTATAACTATTTTGGTTCATTGTTATTTCAACTGTGACAGCTTTTTGTGCTTCTTAAAGGCACAGTAGCGTTTTTTTATATTGCTTGTAAATTTATTTAGAAAAGTATTTCCAAGCTTGCTAGTCTCATTGCTAGTCTATTTAAACATGTCCGACACAGATGAATCTCTTTGTTCACTATGTTTAAAGGCCAATGTGGAGCCCAATAGAAATTTATGTACTAATTGCATTGATGCTACTTTAAATAAAAGTCAATCTTTACATGTAAAGAAATTATCACCAGACAATGAGGGGGAAGTTATGCCGACTAACTCCCCTCACGTGTCAGTACCTTCGCCTCCCGCTCAGGAGGTGCGTGATTTTGTGGCGCCAAGTACATCAGGGAGGCCCTTACAAATCACTTTGCAAGACATGGCTACTGTTATGACAGAAGTATTATCTAAATTGCCAGAATTAAGAGGCAAGCGCGATAGCTCTGGGTTAAGGACAGAGCGCGCGGATGAGGTGAGAGCCATGTCAGATACTGCGTTACAGTTTGCAGAACGTGAAGACGGAGAGCTTCATTCTGTGGGTGACGGATCTGATCCAGGGAGACTGGATTCAGAGATTTCTAATTTTAAATTTAAGCTTGAGAACCTCTGCATATTGCTAGGGGAGGTATTAGCGGCTCTGAATGATTGTAACACGGTTGCAATTCCAGAAAAATTATGTAGGTTGGATAAATACTATGCGGTACCGGTGTGTACTGACGTGTTTCCTATACCTAAAAGGCTTACAGAGATTATTAGCAAGGAGTGGGATAGACCTGGTGTGCCCTTTTCCCCTCCTCCCATATTTAGGAAAATGTTTCCTATAGACGCCACCACACGAGACTATGGCAGACGGTCCCTAAGGTGGAGGGAGCAGTTTCTACTTTAGCTAAGCGTACCACTATCCCGGTGGAGGATAGTTGTGCCTTTTCAGATCCAATGGATAAGAAATTAGAGGGTTACCTTAAGAAAATGTTTGTTCAACAAGGTTTTATCTTACAGCCCCTTGCATGCATTGCGCCTGTCACTGCTGCAGCGGCATTCTGGTTTGAGTCTCTGGAACAGGCCATTCGCACAGCTCCATTGGATGAAATTATGAACAAGCTTAAAGCACTTAAGCTAGCTAACGCATTTGTTTCTGATGCCGTCGTACATTTAACTAAACTTACGGCTAAGAACTCCGGATTCGCCATCCAAGCGCGCAGAGCGCTTTGGCTTAAATCCTGGTCAGCTGACGTGACTTCTAAATCTAAATTGCTTAATATTCCTTTCAAAGGGCAGACCTTATTCGGGCCCGGCTTGAAAGAAATTATAGCTGACATTACGGGAGGTAAGGGCCATGCTCTACCTCAGGACAGGGCCAAATCAAAGGCCAAACAGTCTAATTTTCGTGCCTTTCGTAACTTCAAGGCTGGAGCAGCATCAACTTCCTCCGCTCCAAAACAGGAAGGAGCTGTTGCTCGTTACAGGCAGGGCTGGAAAGTTAACCAGTCCTGGAACAAGGGCAAGCAGGCCAAGAAACCTGCTGCTGCCCTCAAGACAGCATGAAGAGAGGGCCCCCTATCCGGAAACGGATCTAGTGGGGGGCAGACTTTCTCTCTTCGCCCAGGCTTGGGCAAGAGATGTCCAGGATCCCTGGGCGTTGGAGATCATATCTCAGGGATATCTCCTGGACTTCAAAACTTCTCCTCCACGAGGGAGATTTCATCTTTCAAGGTTATCAGCAAACCAAATAAAGAAAGAGGCGTTTCTACGCTGTGTACAAGACCTTTTACTAATGGGGGTGATCCACCCAGTTCCGCGGACGGAACACGGGCAGGGATTCTATTCAAATCTATTTGTGGTTCCCAAGAAAGAGGGAACCTTCAGACCAATCTTGGACTTAAAGATCCTAAACAAATTTCTAAGAGTTCCATCATTCAAAATGGAAACTATTCGAACCATCCTTCCCATGATCCAAGAGGGTCAGTACATGACCACAGTGGACTTAAAGGATGCCTACCTTCACATACCGATTCACAAGGATCATTATCGGTACCTAAGATTTGCTTTCCTAGACAGGCATTACCAGTTTGTAGCTCTTCCCTTCGGATTAGCTACGGCCCCAAGAATCTTTACAAAAGTTCTGGGCTCACTTCTGGCGGTACTAAGACCGCGAGGCATAGCGGTGACTCCGTACCTAGACGACATTCTGATACAAGCGTCAAGTTTTCAAACTGCCAAGTCTCATACAGAGATAGTTCTGGCATTTCTGAGGTCGCATGGGTGGAAGGTGAACGTGGAAAAGAGTTCTCTATTACCACTTACAAGAGTTCCCTTTCTAGGGACTCTTATAGATTCTGTAGAGATGAAAATTTACCTGACAGAGGCCAGGTTATCAAAACTTCTAAATGCTTGCCGTGTCCTTCATTCCATTCCACACCCGTCAGTAGCTCAGTGCATGGAAGTAATCGGCTTAATGGTAGCGGCAATGGACATAGTACCATTTGCGCGCCTGCATCTCAGACCGATGCAATTGTGCATGCTAAGTCAGTGGAACGGGGATTACTCAGATTTGTCCCCCCCTACTAAGTCTGGATCAAGAGACCAGAGATTCTCTTCTATGGTGGCTCTCTCGGCCACATCTGTCCAAGGGGATGACCTTTCGCAGGCCAGATTGGACGATTGTCACAACAGACGCCAGCCTTCTAGGCTGGGGCGCAGTCTGGAACTCCCTGAAAGCTCAGGGATTATGGACTCAGAAGGAGAAACTCCTCCCAATAAATATTCTGGAATTAAGAGCAATATTCAATGCTCTCCTAGCTTGGCCTCAGTTAGCAACTCTGAGGTTCATCAGATTTCAGTCGGACAACATCACGACTGTGGCTTACATCAACCATCAAGGGGGAACCAGAAGCTCCCTAGCGATGTTGGAAGTCTCAAAGATAATTCGCTGGGCAGAGTCTCACTCTTGCCACCTGTCAGCGATTTACATCCCAGGCGTAGAGAACTGGGAGGCGGATTTTCTAAGTCGCCAGACTTTTCATCCGGGGGAGTGGGAACTTCATCCGGAGGTCTATGCTCAACTGATTCATCGTTGGGGCAAACCAGATCTGGATCTCATGGCGTCTCGCCAGAACGCCAAGCTTCCTTGTTACGGATCCAGGTCCAGGGACCCGGGAGCGGTGCTGATAGATGCTCTGACAGCCCCTTGGGTCTTCAACATGGCTTATGTGTTTCCACCATTCCCGATGCTTCCTCGTTTGATTGCCAAGATCAAACAGGAGAGAGCTTCGGTGATTCTGATAGCGGCTGCGTGGCCACGCAGGACCTGGTATGCAGATCTAGTGGACATGTCGTCCTGTCCACCGTGGTCTCTGCCTCTGAGACAGGACCTTCTAATTCAGGGTCCTTTCAAACATCCAAATCTAATTTCTCTGAGGCTGACTGCATGGAGATTGAACGCTTGATTCTATCAAAGCGTGGCTTCTCGGAGTCGGTTATTGGCCTCAGTTAGCAACTCTGAGGTTCATCAGATTTCAGTCGGACAACATCACGACTGTGGCTTACATCAACCATCAAGGGGGAACCAGAAGCTCCCTAGCGATGTTGGAAGTCTCAAAGATAATTCGCTGGGCAGAGTCTCACTCTTGCCACCTGTCAGCGATTTACATCCCAGGCGTAGAGAACTGGGAGGCGGATTTTCTAAGTCGCCAGACTTTTCATCCGGGGGAGTGGGAACTTCATCCGGAGGTCTTTGCTCAACTGATTCATCGTTGGGGCAAACCAGATCTGGATCTCATGGCGTCTCGCCAGAACGCCAAGCTTCCTTGTTACGGATCCAGGTCCAGGGACCCGGGAGCGGTGCTGATAGATGCTCTGACAGCCCCTTGGGTCTTCAACATGGCTTATGTGTTTCCACCATTCCCGATGCTTCCTCGTTTGATTGCCAAGATCAAACAGGAGAGAGCTTCGGTGATTCTGATAGCGGCTGCGTGGCCACGCAGGACCTGGTATGCAGATCTAGTGGACATGTCGTCCTGTCCACCGTGGTCTCTGCCTCTGAGACAGGACCTTCTAATTCAGGGTCCTTTCAAACATCCAAATCTAATTTCTCTGAGGCTGACTGCATGGAGATTGAACGCTTGATTCTATCAAAGCGTGGCTTCTCGGAGTCGGTTATTGATACCTTAATACAGGCTAGGAAGCCTGTAACCAGAAAAATTTACCATAAGATATGGCGTAAATATTTATATTGGTGCGAATCCAAGAGTTACTCATGGAGTAAGGTTAGGATTCCTAGGATATTGTCCTTTGTACAAGAGGGTTTAGAAAAGGGCTTATCTGCTAGTTCGTTAAAGGGACAGATTTCTGCTCTGTCTATTCTTCTACACAAACGTCTGGCTGAATTTCCAGACGTTCAGGCTTTTTGTCAGGCTTTAACTAGGATTAGGCCTGTGTTTAAGACTGTTGCTCCGCCGTGGAGCTTAAACTTAGTTCTTAATGTTCTTCAAGGCGTTCCATTTGAACCCCTTTATTCCATTGATATCAAGCTGTTATCCTGGAAGGTTTTGTTTTTGATGGCTATTTCCAGGGCTCGAAGAGTCTCTGAGTTATCTGCCTTACATTGTGATTCTCCTTATCTGATTTTTCATTCAGACAAGGTAGTTCTGCGTACTAAACCTGGGTTCTTACCTAAGATAGTTACTAACAGGAATATCAATCAAGAGATTGTTGTTCCGTCACTGTGTCCTAACCCTTCTTCAAAGAAGGAACGACTTTTGCATAATTTGGACATAGTCCGTGCCCTGAAGTTCTATTTGCAGGCAACTAAAGATTTTCGTCAAACTTCTTCCCTGTTTGTCGTTTACTCTGGACAGAGAAGAGGTCAAAAGGCTTCGGCTACCTCTCTCTCTTTCTGGCTTCGTAGCATAATACGTTTAGCCTATGAGACTGCTGGACAGCAGCCTCCTGAAAGGATTACAGCTCATTCTACTAGAGCTGTGGCTTCCACCTGGGCCTTTAAAAATGAGGCCTCTGTTGAACAGATTTGCAAGGCTGCGACTTGGTCTTCGCTTCACACCTTTTCAAAATTTTACAAATTTGACACTTTTGCTTCTTCGGAGGCTATTTTTGGGAGAAAGGTACTTCAGGCAGTGGTTCCTTCTGTTTAATGTTCCTGCCTTGTCCCTCCCTTCATCCGTGTACTTTAGCTTTGGTATTGGTATTCCATAAGTAATGGATGACCCGTGGACTGACTACACTTAACAAGAGAAAACATAATTTATGCTTACCTGATAAATTTATTTCTCTTGTAGTGTAGTCAGTCCCACGGCCCGCCCTGTCTTTAAGGCAGACCTAAATTTTAATTAAACTCCAGTCACCACTGCACCCTATGGTTTCTCCTTTCTCGTCTGCTTTGGTCGAATGACTGAATATGACATGTGAGGGGAGGAGCTATATGGCAGCTCTGCTGGGTGATCCTCTTGCAGCTTCCTGTTAGGAAGAGATATATTCCATAAGTAATGGATGACCCGTGGACTGACTACACTACAAGAGAAATAAATTTATCAGGTAAGCATAAATTATGTTTTTTTAAATTGTGTTTTTTATTTGATTAAAGTATTTTCCAAGCCTGCTTGTGTATGCTACTAGTCTGTTAAACATGTCTGACACTAAGGAAAATCCTTGTTCAATGTGTTTAGAAGCCATGGTGGAACCCCCTCTCAGAATGTGTCCCAATTGCACTAATATGTCTATACACTTTAAAGATCATATTGTTGCACTTAAAAGTGTGACCCTAGATAATTCTCAGACTGAAGGTAATGAGGATAGTCCGTCTACCTCTCCCCATGTGTCACAACCAGTTACGTCCGCGCAAGTGATGCCTAGTACATCTAGTGCGTCTGCCCCTATTACATTGTAACAACTAGCGACAGTCATGGATAATTCCCTTGCGGCCTTTCTATCCAAACTGCCTTTTCCTGCAAAGCGCGATAGCTCTGTTTTAAGAACAGATTATGAGCAGTCTAAAGCTTTGGTAGCCTTATCTGATGTGCCCTCACAATACTCTGAAGTGGGGGTGAGGGATTTGATGTCTGAGGGAGACATTTCAGATTCAGGAAAGGTTTCTCATCAGGCAGAGTCAGATTCATTAGCGTTTAAATTTAAATTGGAACACCTCTTCGTGTTGCTCAGGGAGGTATTAGCTACTCTGGATGATTGTGACCCTATGGTGGTCCCAGAGAAGTTGTGTAAAATGGACAAGTACCTAGAGGTCCCTGTATACACTGATGCGTTTCCGATCCCTAAGAGGGTTGCGAATATTGTTACTAGGGAGTGGGATAGACCAGGTGTCCCTTTTGTTCCCCCCCCCTATTTTTAAGAAAATGTTCCCCATAACTGACCCCAGGCGGGACTCGTGGCAGACGGTCCCTAAGGTAGAGGGGGCTGTTTCTTCACTTGCTAAATGCACAACCATACCAATTGAAGACAGTTGTGCTTTTAAAGATCCTATGGATAAAAAATTAGAAGGTTTACTTAAGAAAATTTTTGTTGAACAAGGTTTCCTTCTCCAACCTATTGCCTGCATTATTCCTGTAACTACTGCAGTGGCTTTCTGGTTTGAGGCGCTGGAGAAGTCGCTCCAGACGGAGACCTCATATGACGAAATTATGGATAGAATTAAGGCTCTAAAGCTGGCTAATTCTTTTATCACAGATGCCGCTTTGCAATTAGCTAAGTTAGCGGCAAAAAATTCAGGTTTCGCCATTATGGCGCGCAGAGCACTTTGGCTCAAGTCATGGTCGGCCGATGTGTCCCTTTCAAAGGAAAGACCCTTTTCGGGCCAGAATTGAAAGAGATTATTTCAGAAATCACTGGGGGTAAGGGCCATGCTCTCCCTCAGGACAAGCCCTTTAAGGCTAAAAAAAAAGCTAATTTTCGTTCCTTTCGTAATTTCAGGAGCGGTCCCAATTCAGCCTCTACAGCTGCAAAGCAAGAGGGTAACGCTTCACAGCCCAAGACAACCTGGAAGCCTTACCAGGGCTGGAACAAGGGTAAATAGGCCAAAAAGCCTGCAGCTGCTACCAAGACAGCATGAAGGGGTAGCCCCTGATCCGGGACCGGATCTAGTAGGGGGCAGACTTTCTCTCTTCGCTCAGGCCTGGGCAAGAGATGTTCACGATCCCTGGGCTTTAGAGATTGTTACCCAGGGATATCTACTAGAATTCAAGGACTCCCCTCCAAGGGGAAGGTTCCACATTTCTCGTCTGTCTACAGACCAGATAAAGAAAGAGGCGTTCTTACGCTGTGTAGAAGATCTACATACGATGGGAGTGATATACCCAGTTCCAATTGCAGAACAAGGACTGGGTTTTTACTCAAACCTGTTTGTGGTTCCCAAAAAAGAAGGAACTTTCAGACCAATCCTGGATCTAAAAATTCTAAACAAATTCCTCAGAGTCCTATCATTCAAGATGGAGACCATTCGGAAAATCTTACCTATGATCCAGGAAGGTCAATATATGACTATCGTGGATCTAAAGGATGCGTACCTGCATATTCCTATTCACAAAGATCATCATCAGTTCCTCAGGTTTGCTATTCCAGACAAGCATTACCAGTTCGTGGCTCTTCCATTCGGTTTAGCCACTGCTCCCAGAATTTTCACAAAGGTGCTAGGGTCCCTTCTGGCGGTTCTAAGACCGCGGGGCATAGCAGTGGCGCTTTATTTGGACGACATTTTAATTCAGGCGCCGTCTTTTCACAGAGCCAAGGCTCACACAGAGATTGTATTAGCCTTTCTAAGGTCTCACGGGTGGAAGGTGAACATCAAAAAGAGTTCTCTGTCCCCAGTCACAAGGGTTCCTTTCCTAGGAACACTAATAGATTCGGTAGAAATGAAAATATTTCTGACGGAGGTCAGAAAGTTGAAACGTTTAACTACTTGCCGAGTTCTTCATTCCATTCCTCGGCCATCTGTAGCTCAGTGCATGGAGGCAATCGGGTTAATTGTAGCGGCAATGGACATAGTCCCTTTCGCTCGGATACATCTCAGACCACTGCAACTATGCATGCTCAATCAGTGGAATGGGGATTATGCAGATTTGTCTCCTCAAATACAGTTGGACCAGGAAACCAGAGTTTCTCTTCTCTGGTGGTTGTCTCAGGATCACCTGTCTCAGGGAATATGTTTCCGCAGACCAGAGTGGATCATTGTAACGAACGACGCCAGTCTGGTCTGCTCAAGGCTTATGGTCTCGGGAAGAATCTCTTCTCCTGATAAACATTCTGGAACTGAGGGCGATATTCAACACGCTTCAGGCATGGCCTCAACTAGCTGCAGCCAAATTCATCAGATTTCAGTCGGACAACATCACGACTGTAGCTTACATCAATCATCAGGGGGAACAAAGAGTTCCCTAGCGATGAAGGAAGTAACCAAAATAATCAGGTGGGCGGAGGACCACTCCTGCCATCTCTCAGCAATTCACATCCCAGGAGTAGACAACTGGGAGGCGGATTTTCTGAGTCGTCAGACTTTTCACCCGGGGGAGTGGGAACTCCACCTGGAGGTATTTGCCCAGCTGACTCAGCTATGGGGCATTCCAGAGTTGGATCTGATGGCGTCCCGTCAGAACACCAAGCTTCCTCTCTACGGATCCAGGTCCCGGGACCCCAAGGCGGCATTGATAGATGCTCTAGCAGCGCCTTGGTCCTTCAATCTGGCTTATGTTTTCCCACCGTTTCCTCTTCTCCCTTGTCTGATTGCCAGAATCAAGCAGGAGAAGGCGTCAGTGATTTTGATAGCGCCTGCGTGGCCACGCAGGACTTGGTATGCAGACCTAGTGGGCATGTCATCTGCCCCACCATGGACACTGCCAATGAGGCAGGACCTTCTAATACAGGGTCCGTTCAAGCATCCAAATCTAGTTTCTCTACGTCTGACTGCTTGGAGATTGAACGCTTAATTCTATCAAAGTGTGGTTTCTCTGAGTCAGTTATAGATAATCTGATTCAGGCTAGAAAGCCTGTCACCAGGAAAATCTACCATAAGATATGGCGGAAATATCTTTGTTGGTGTGAATCCAAGGGTTACTCATGGAGTAAGATTAGGATTCCCAGGATATTGTCTTTTCTCCAAGACGGATTGGAGAAAGGATTGTCGGCTAGTTCTTTAAAGGGACAGATATCTGCTCTGTCTATCCTTTTACACAAGCGTCTGGCAGAGGTACCAGACGTTCAAGCGTTTGCACAGGCTTTAGTCAGAATCAAGCCTGTCTATAAACCTGTGGCTCCGCCATAGAGTCTAAATCTAGTTCTTTCAGTTCTTCAAGGGGTTCCGTTTGAACCTTTACATTCCATAGATATTAAGTTGTTATCTTGGAAAGTTTTGTTTTTGGTAGCTATCTCTTCTGCTCGAAGAGTCTCAGAATTATCTGCCTTACAGTGTGATTCACCTTACCTGGTGTTCTATGCAGATAAGATAGTTTTGCGTACTAAACCTGGTTTTCTTCCTAAAGTGCTTTCTAACAAGAATATTAACCAGGAAATTGTTGTTCCTTCTCTGTGTCCCAATCCTTCTTCAAAGAAGGAACGTCTGTTGCACAATCTTGATGTAGTTCGTGCTCTAAAGTTCTATTTGCAAGCAACTAAGGATTTCAGACAAACATCTTCCTTGTTTGTTATCTATTCTGGTAAGAGGAGAGGTCAGAAAGCGACTGCTACCTCTCTTTCCTTTTGGCTGAAAAGCATCATCTGTTTGGCCTATGAGACTGCTGGCCTGCAGCCTCCTGAAAGAATTACTGCTCATTCTACCAGATCAGTGGCTTCCACATGGGCTTTTACATATTCGATACTTTTGCTTCTTCGGAGGCTATTTTTGGGAGAAAGGTTTTGCAAGCAGTGGTGCCTTCCGTTTAAGGTACCTGTTTGTTCCCTCCCTTCATCCGTGTCCTAAAGCTTTGGTATTGGTATCCCACAAGCAAAGGATGAATCCGTGGACTGGATACACCTTGCAGGAGAAAACAGAATTTATGCTTACCTGATAAATTACTTTCTCTTGCGGTGTATCCAGTCCACGGCTCGCCCTGGCAATTAAGTCAGGTAAAAATGTTTTGGTTTAAACTACAGTCACCACTGCACCCTATGGTTTCTCCTTTTTCTTCCTAACCTTTGGTCTAATGACTGGGGGGGTGGAGCTAGAGGGGGAGCTATATGGACAGCTCTGCTGTGTGCTCTCTTTGCCACTTCCTGTAGGGAATGTGAATATCCCACAAGGATGAATCCATGGACTGGATACACCGCAAGAGAACGTAATTCATCAGTTAAGCATAAATTCTGTTTTTTAACGCCCGCTGGTACTACGAGTCTGGAAGGAGAGGGACTACCGCTCACTTTTTTTTCCGCAAATCCCCTTACGTCAATTGTGTATCCTATCTTTTTAATGGGATTTTCCTAACGCCGGTATTACGATCGCTGGAAAAAGTTAGCGGTAGACCCTCTCCTGGCAAGACTCCTACCGCATTTAAAAGTCAGCAGTTAAGAGTTTTATGGGCTAGCGCCGGAACATAAAGCTCTTAACTATCTTAACTAAAGTGCTAAAATGTACACTAACACCCATAAACTACCTATTAACCCCTAAACCGAGCCCCCCCCCACATCGGAAACACTTAACTAAAATGTTTAACCCCTAATCTGCCGACCGGACATCGTCGCCACTTTAATAAATTTATTAACCCCTAAACCGCCGCATTCCCTCCTCGCAAACACTAGTGAAATTTTTTAACCCCTAATCTGCCGCATCCAACGTCGCCACTACTGTATTAAATTTATTAACCCCTAAACCTAAGTCTAACCCCCCCTAACTTAAATATAATTTAAATAACACAAAATAAAATTACTACTATTAAATAAGTTAATCCTATTTAAAACTAAATACTTACCGATAAAATAAACCCTAAGATAGCTACAATATAACTAATAGTTACATTGTAGCTAGCTTAGGATTTATATTTATTTGACAGGCAACTTTGTATTTATTTTAACTAGGTACAATAGTTATTACATAGTTATTAACCTTTAAAATAAATTCTAACCTAAATTACAATTACACCTAACACTACATTATCATTAAATTAATTAAATGAATTACCTACAATTAATTAAATTAAATAAACTAAAGTACAAAAAAAAAAACAAAACACTAAATTACAGAAAATAAAAAAAGAATTACAATTTTTTTAAACTTATTGCACCTAATATAATCCCCCTAATAAAATAAAAAAGCCCCCCAAAATAATAAAATTCCCTACCCTATACTAAATTACAAATAGCCCTTAAAAGGGCCTTTTGCAGCACATTGCCCCAAAGTAATCAGCTCTTTCTTTCATGTAATTAGCAAGAGTCCATGAGCTAGTGACGTATGGGATATACATTCCTACCAGGAGGGGCAAAGTTTCCCAAACCTCAAAATGCCTACAAATACACCCCTCACCACACCCACAAATCAGTTTTACAAACTTTGCCTCCTATGGAGGTGGTGAAGTAAGTTTGTGCTAGATTCTACGTTGATATGCGCTCCGCAGCAGGTTGGAGCCCGGTTTTCCTCTCAGCGTGCAGTGAATGTCAGAGGGATGTGAGGAGAGTATTGCCTATTTGAATTCAATGATCTCCTTCTACGGGGTCTATTTCATAGGTTCTCTGTTATCGGTCGTAGAGATTCATCTCTTACCTCCCTTTTCAGATCGACGATATACTCTTATATATATACCATTACCTCTGCTGATTTTCGTTTCAGTACTGGTTTGGCTTTCTACAACATGTAGATGAGTGTCCTGGGGTAAGTAAGTCTTATTTTCTGTGACACTCTAAGCTATGGTTGGGCACTTTTTTTTATAAAGTTCTAAATATATGTATTCAAACATTTATTTGCCTTGACTCAGGATGTTCAACATTCCTTATTTTCAGACAGTCAGTTTCATATTTGGGATAATGCATTTGAATAAAACAATTTTTTTCTTACCTTAAAATTTGACTTTCTCTGTGGGCTGTTAGGCTCGCGGGGGCTGAAAATGCTTCATTTTATTGCGTCATTCTTGGCGCGGACTTTTTTGGCGCAAAATTTTTTTTATTTTTTTTCTCTGTTTCCGGCGTCATACGTGTCGCCGGAAGTTGCGTCATTTTTGACGTTCTTTTGCGCCAAAAATGTCGGCGTTCCGGATGTGGCGTCATTTTTGGCGCCAAAAGCATTTAGGCGCTAAATAATGTGGGCGTCTTATTTGGCGCTAAAAAAATATGGGCGTCACTTTTGTCTCCACATTATTTAAGTCTCATTTTTTATTGCTTCTGGTTGCTAGAAGCTTGTTCACTGGCATTTTTTCCCATTCCTGAAACTGTCATTTAAGGAATTTGATCAATTTTGCTTTATATGTTGTTTTTTCTATTACATATTGCAAGATGTCCCATGTTGAAGCTGAGTCAGAATATACTTCTGGAAAATTGCTGCCTGGTGCTGGAGCTACCAAAGCTAAGTGTATCTGCTGTAAACTTTTGGTAGCTGTTCCTCCAGCTGTTGTTTGTATTGAATGTCATGACAAACTTGTTAATGCAGATATTTCCTTTAGTAAAGTTACATTACCTGTTGCTGTTCCATCAACATCTAATACTCAGAGTGTTCCTGATAACATAAGAGATTTTGTTTCTAAATCCATTAAGAAGGCTATGTCTGTTATTCCTCCTTCTAGTAAACGTAAAAAGTCTTTTAAAACTTCTCATTTTTCAGATGAATTTTTAAATGAACATCATCATTCTGATTCTGATAATGGCTCTTCTGGTTCAGAGGATTCTGTCTCAGAGGTTGATGCTGATAAATCTTCATATTTATTTAAAATGGAATTTATTCATTCTTTACTTAAAGAAGTCCTAATTGCATTAGAAATTGAGGATTCTGGTCCTCTTGATACTAAATCTAAACGTTTAGATAAGGTTTTTAAATCTCCTGTAGTTATTCCAGAAGTTTTTCCTGTTCCTGGTGCTATTTCTGAAGTAATTTCCAGGAAATGGAATAATTTGGGTAATTCATTTACTCCTTCTAAACGTTTTAAGCAATTATATCCTGTGCCATCTGACAGATTAGAATTTTGGGACAAAATCCCTAAGGTTGATGGGGCTGTCTCTACTCTTGCTAAGCGTACTACCATTCCTACGGCAGATGGTACTTCCTTTAAGGATCCTTTAGATAGGAAAATTGAATCCTTTCTAAAAAAAGCTTACTTGTGTTCAGGTAATCTTCTTAGACCTGCTATATCTTTGGCGGATGTTGCTGCAGCTTCAACTTTTTGGTTGGAAGCTTTAGCGCAACAAGTAACAGATCATAATTCTCATAGCATTATTATTCTTCTTCAACATGCTAATAATTATATTTGTGATGCCATCTTTGATATCATTAGAGTTGATGTCAGGTATATGTCTCTAGCTATTTTAGCTAGAAGAGCTTTATGGCTTAAAACTTGGAATGCTGATATGTCTTCTAAGTCTACTCTGCTTTCCCTTTCTTTCCAGGGTAATAAATTATTTGGTTCTCAGTTGGATTCTATTATCTCAACTGTTACTGGAGGGAAAGGAACTTTTTTACCACAGGATAAAAAATCTAAAGGTAAATTTAGGTCTAATAATCGTTTTCGTTCCTTTCGTCACAACAAGGAACAAAAGCCTGATCCTTCATCCTCAGGAGCGGTATCAGTTTGGAAACCATCTCCAGTCTGGAATAAATCCAAGCCTTTTAGAAAATCAAAGCCAGCTCCTAAGTCCACATGAAGGTGCGGCCCTCATTCCAGCTCAGCTGGTAGGGGGCAGATTACGTTTTTTCAAAGGAATTTGGATCAATTCCGTTCACAATCTTTGGATTCAGAATATTGTTTCAGAAGGGTACAGAATTGGCTTCAAGATAAGGCCTCCTGCAAAGAGATTTTTTATTTCCCGTGTCCCAGTAAATCCAGCGAAGGCTCAAGCATTTCTGAAATGTGTTTCAGATCTAGAGTTGGCTGGAGTAATTATGCCAGTTCCAGTTCTGGAACAGGGGATGGGGTTTTATTCAAATCTCTTCATTGTACCAAAGAAGGAGAATTCCTTCAGACCAGTTCTGGATCTAAAAATATTGAATCGTTATGTAAGGATACCAACATTCAAAATGGTAACTGTAAGGACTATCCTGCCTTTTGTTCAGCAAGGGCATTATATGTCTACAATAGATTTACAGGATGCATATCTGCATATTCCGATTCATCCAGATCACTATCAGTTTCTGAGATTCTCGTTCCTAGACAAGCATTACCAGTTTGTGGCTCTGCCATTTGGCCTAGCAACAGCTCCAAGAATTTTTACAAAGGTTCTCGGTGCCCTTCTGTCTGTAATCAGAGAACAGGGTATTGTGGTATTTCCTTATTTGGACGATATCTTGGTACTTGCTCAGTCTTCACATTTAGCAGAATCTCATACGAATCGACTTGTGTTGTTTCTTCAAGATCATGGTTGGAGGATCAATTTACTAAAAAGTTCATTGATTCCTCAGACAAGGGTAACCTTTTTGGGTTTCCCGATAGATTCAGTGTCCATGACTCTATCTTTGACAGACAAGAGACGTCTAAAATTGATATCAGCTTGTCGAAACCTTCAGTCACAATCATTCCCTTCGGTAGCCTTATGCATGGAAATTCTAGGTCTTATGACTGCTGCATCGGACGCGATCCCCTTTGCTCGTTTTCACATGCGACCTCTTCAGCTCTGTATGCTGAACCAGTGGTGCAGGGATTACACAAAGATATCTCAATTAATATCTTTAAAACCGATTGTTCGAACACTCTCTGACGTGGTGGACAGATCACCATCGTTTAGTTCAGGGGGCTTCTTTTGTTCTTCCGACCTGGACTGTAATCTCAACAGATGCAAGTCTTACAGTTTGGGGAGCTGTGTTGGGGTCTCTGACGGCACAAGGGGTTTGGAAATCTCAGGAGGTGAGATTACCGATCAATATTTTGGAACTCCGTGCAATTTTCAGAGCTCTTCAGTCTTGGCCTCTTCTAAAGAGAGAATCGTTCATTTGTTTTCAGACAGACAATGTCACATCTGTGGCATACATCAATCATCAAGGAGGGACTCACAGCCCTCTGGCTATGAAAGAAGTATCTCGAATTCTGGTTTAGCTCCTGTCTAATTTCTGCGGTTCATGTCCCAGGTATAGACAATTGGGAAGCGGATTATCTCAGTCGCCAAACGTTGCATCCGGGCGAATGGTCTCTTCACCCAGAGGTATTTCTTCAGATTGTCCAAATGTGGGGACTTCCAGAAATAGATCTGATGGCCTCTCATCTAAACAAGAAACTTCCCAGGTATCTGTCCAGATCCAGGGATCCTCAAGCGGAAGCAGTGGATGCATTGTCACTTCCTTGGAAGTATCATCCTGCTTATATCTTTCCGCCTCTAGTTCTTCTTCCAAGAGTGATCTCCAAGATTCTGAAGGAATGCTCGTTTGTTCTGCTGGTAGCTCCAGCATGGCCTCACAGGTTTTGGTATGCGGATCTTGTCCGGATGGCCTCTTGCCAACCGTGGACTCTTCCGTTACGACCAGACCTTCTGTCGCAAGGTCCTTTTTTCCATCAGGATCTCAAATCCTTAAATTTAAAGGTATGGAGATTGAACGCTTGATTCTTAGTCAAAGAGGTTTCTCTGACTCTGTGATTAATACTATGTTACAGGCTCGTAAATCTGTATCTAGGGAGATATATTATAGAGTCTGGAAGACTTATATTTCTTGGTGTCTTTCTCATCATTTTTCCTGGCATTCTTTTAGAATTCCGAGAATTTTACAGTTTCTTCAGGATGGCTTGGATAAAGGTTTGTCTGCAAGTTCCTTGAAAGGACAAATCTCTGCTCTTTCTGTTCTTTTTCACAGAAAGATTGCTAATCTTCCTGATATTCATTGTTTTGTACAAGCTTTGGTTCGTATAAAACCTGTTATTAAGTCAATTTCTCCTCCTTGGAGTTTGAATTTGGTTCTGGGGGCTCTTCAAGCTCCTCCGTTTGAACCTATGCATTCATTGGACATTAAATTACTTTCTTGGAAAGTTTTGTTCCTTTTGGCCATCTCTTCTGCCAGAAGAGTTTCTGAATTATCTGCTCTTTCTTGTGAGTCTCCTTTTCTGATTTTTCACCAGGATAAGGCGGTGTTGCGAACTTCTTTTGAATTTTTACCTAAGGTTGTGAATTCCAACAACATTAGTAGAGAAATTGTGGTTCCTTCATTATGTCCTAATCCTAAGAATTCTAAGGAGAAATCATTGCATTCTTTGGATGTAGTTAGAGCTTTGAAATATTATGTTGAAGCCACTAAGAATTTCCGAAAGACTTCTAGTCTATTTGTTATCTTTTCCGGTTCTAGGAAAGGTCAGAAGGCCTCTGCCATTTCTTTGGCATCTTGGTTGAAATCTTTAATTCATCATGCTTATGTCGAGTCGGGTAAAACTCCGCCTCAAAGGATTACAGCTCATTCTACTAGGTCAGTTTCTACTTCCTGGGCGTTTAGGAATGAAGCTTCGGTTGATCAGATTTGCAAAGCAGCAACTTGGTCTTCTTTGCATACTTTTACTAAATTCTACCATTTTGAAGTGTTTTCTTCTTCTGAAGCTGTTTTTGGTAGAAAAGTACTTCAGGCAGCTGTTTCAGTTTGAATCTTCTGCTTATGTTTTCAGTTTTTTTCATTATAAAATTTAAACTTTATTTTGGGTGTGGATTATTTTTTCAGCGGAATTGGCTGTCTTTATTTTATCCCTCCCTCTCTAGTGACTCTTGCGTGGAAAGATCCACATCTTGGGTAGTCATTATCCCATACGTCACTAGCTCATGGACTCTTGCTAATTACATGAAAGAAAACATAATTTATGTAAGAACTTACCTGATAAATTCATTTCTTTCATATTAGCAAGAGTCCATGAGGCCCACCCTTTTTTGTGGTGGTTATGATTTTTTTGTATAAAGCACAATTATTCCAATTCCTTATTTTTTATGCTTTCGCACTTTTTTCTTATCACCCCACTTCTTGGCTATGCGTTAAACTGATTTGTGGGTGTGGTGAGGGGTGTATTTATAGGCATTTTGAGGTTTGGGAAACTTTGCCCCTCCTGGTAGGAATGTAACTTGAATCTGATTGGCTGATTCCATCAGCCAATCAGAATATTCCTACCTTAATTCCGATTGGCTGATAGAATCCTATCAGCCAATCGGAATTCGAGGGACGCCATCTTGGATGACGTCCCTTTAAGGAACCGTCATTCGTCGTTAGTTTGTCGGTCCAGCAGGATGTTCCGCGTCGGAGGTCTGCAAGATGGATCCGGAAGAAAGAAGATTGAAGATGCCGTTGATAGAAGACTTCATCCGGATCATGGACCTCTTCAGCTCCCGCTTGGATGAAGACTTCATCCGGATCATGGACCTCTTCAGCCCCCCGCTTGGGCTTGGATCAGTACATCGGAGGAGCTCTTCTGGACAGATCGTTGAACCCGGTGAGGTGAAGATAAGGTAGGAAGATCTTCAGGGGCTTAGTGTTAGGTTTATTTAAGGGGGGTTTGGGTTAGATTAGGGGTATGTGGGTGGTGGGTTGTAATGTTGGGGGGCTTGGGTATTGTATTTTTTCTTTTACAGGCAAAAGAGCTGAACTTCTTGGGGCATGCCCCGCAAAGGGCCCTGTTCAGGGCTGGTAAGGTAAAAGAGCTTTGAACTTTAGTTATTTAGAATAGGGTAGGGCATTTTTTTATTTTGGGGGGCTTTGTTATTTTATTAGGGGGCTTAGAGTAGGTGTAATTAGTTTAAAATTGTTGTAATATTTTTCTTATGTTTGTAAATATTTTTTTATTTTTTGTAACTTAGTTCTTTTTTATTTTTTGTACTTTAGCAAGTTTATTTAATTGTATTTATTTTTAGGAATTGTATTTAATTAATTTATTGATAGTGTAGTGTTAGGTTAATTGTAGGTAATTGTAGGTAGTTTATTTAATTAATTTATTGATAGCATAGTGTTAGGTTTAATTGTAACTTAGGTTAGGATTTCTTTTACAGGTAAATTTGTAATTATTTTAACTATTTTAGCTATTAAATAGTTCTTAACTATTTAATAGCTAATGTACCTGGTTAAAATAAATACAAAGTTACCTGTAAAATAAATATTAATCCTAAAATAGCTATAATATAATTATAATTTATATTGTTGCTATATTAGGATTTATTTTACAGGTAAGTATTTAGCTCTAAATAGGAATAATTTATTTAATAAGAGATAATTAATTTCTTTAGATTTAAATTATATTTAATTTAGGGGGGTGTTAGTGTTAGGGTTAGACTTAGCTTTAGGGGTTAATACATTTATTAGAATAGCGGCGATATTGGGACAGCAGATTAGGGGTTAATAATTGAAGTTAGGTGTCGGCGATGTTAGGGAGGGCAGATTAGGGGTTAATACTATTTATTATAGGGTTAGTGAGGCGGATTAGGGGTTAATAACTTTATTATAGTAGCGGTGCGGTCCGGTCGGCAGATTAGGGGTTAATAAGTGTAGGCAGGTGGAGGCGACGTTGTGGGGGGCAGATTAGGGGTTAATAAATATAATATAGGGGTCGGCGATGTTAGGGCAGCAGATTAGGGGTACATAGGGATAATGTAAGTAGCGGCAGTTTACGGAGCGGCAGATTAGGGGTTAATAATTGAAGTTAGGTGTCGGCGATGTTAGGGAGGGCAGATTAGGGGTTAATACTATTTATTATAGGGTTGGTGAGGCGGATTAGGGGTTAATAACTTTATTATAGTAGTGGTGCGGTCCGGTCGGCAGATTAGGGGTTAATAAGTGTAGGCAGGTGGAGGCGACGTTGTGGGGGGCAGATTAGGGGTTAATAAATATAATATAGGGGTCGGCGATGTTAGGGCAGCAGATTAGGGGTACATAGGGATAATGTAAGTAGCGGCGGTTTACGGAGCGGCAGATTAGGGGTTAATAATAATATGCAGGGGTCAGCGATAGCTGGGGCGGCAGATTAGGGGTTAATAAGTGTAAGGCTAGGGGTGTTTAGACTCGGGGTACATGTTAGGGTGTTAGGTGCAGACGTAGAAGTGTTTCCCCATAGCAAACAATGGGGCTGCGTTAAGAGCTGAACGCGGCTTTTTTGCAGGTGTTAGGTTTTTTTTTTCAGCTCAAACAGCCCCATTGTTTCCTATGGGGGAATCGTGCACGAGCACGTTTTTGAGGCTGGCCGCTTGCGTAAGCAACTCTGGTATCGAGAGTTGAAGCTGCGTTAAAAATGCTCTACGCTCCTTTTGTGGAGCCTAACGCAGCCTTTTTGTGGACTCTCAATACCAGAGTTATTTTTATGGTGCGGCCAGAAAAAAGCTGGCGTTAGTTTTTCGGGTCGTTACCGACAAAACTCCAAATCTAGCCATATGTGTTTGTACACTCTGTTCCTGTGTGACCAGTGTATCCTCTAGTGTTGAGATCCTATTTTCAGCCTCTGTAATTCTTGTTATAAACTGTTTGGTTTCTGTTGTTAATGCTGCCACATCTTGTCTGATTTTATCAAATTGGGGTAGCAGCAGATTTGCTACTTGCTTTGATATTTCACTTATATCTGCAGGGCTGATACCTATACCTACTGTTTCTGTCCTAATCTCTGCGCTATTCTCTACACTATTCCTCATTGTTGCCCTTTTATCTCTGTTTTTAGCAGGCATTCCAGGTGATTTATTAGATAGAAATCTATCCAAATGTGACTATGACAAGTGAAAAGAAAAAAAAAACAAAAGTAAAAAAGAAAAGACAAAAGATCATGGAAATTAGTGAATTTAGCAAAAAAGAAAAAAAAAATGTGAATACAAACTATATATATATATATATATATATATATATATATATATATATATATATATGTGTGTGTGTGTGTGTGTGTGGTGATGTATACTTAGAGATGTACCTCAAAATAGAGATAGAAAAAGAGAGTATTGTTACTTATATAAAATACTTTTTTTTTTTTTTTTATATAAAGAAGTGCAATGGTGCATTAAGTGAAAGAAGTGTAAGTGTTTGTGCACTATATTTAACAATGCCCTGCAAGATTCATAGCATTATTGAGGTAGCTATACATAAACTTCAGTTATTATTTTCCACACAGTGATTAGTTAAGATTCTTATGTATATATGTATAAATATTTACATTTACACCTATACATGCACCTATACGTCTATACACAACACATATATAGGTCTCTATAATGCAGGCTAGGTTCAGATAGTCTCCTCTATCAGTACTTATATGCTATAGGTACAGTTTTATTCTAGTTCTATCAGCAAGACCCCTACAGCAGTATAGAACTTATACACAACTAGATTATAACCTCTTACTCATAGTGATAGACATTTAGGGCTTAGATAGTCACATAACATTATAGATTATGGCATGAACCTATATGCAATAATAAACACGTTCCACAGTTTTCCCTCTTTACAGGGTCTTCTTCATAAAGGTCCCAAGTTGGATTTTGGTTTTTCTTTTATAGCACCCTTTCCCTTATTAGGGTTAAAATCCAATACCCTTTAACCAAATATTCATATCAGGCCCTGACGCTAATAGGTTAAAGTGTCTTATGTCTCAGATTTGAAACTTCTTTAGGCTCCGTATTATCCCAGTGATGGATGGTAGTGTTATTTTTATTCTGTTAATGTCTCTTCTATCATGTCTCCCTGCTTCTGGAGCTGTTTATCAATAGTGGGAGAAAGAACAGGAAAACAGTTCTGTAGCTTCTCTTAATGCCTCTTATGTAATGCAGAGACAGCACAGCCTTTTCCATGAATTAAAAAACAAGGCAACTAAGGAATAAGTCAATGAGCCAAGCAGGTAGTTCTCATTTTCCCAGATAGTATCCTTTTTTTTCTATTAAGCCCTCTTATTTCCTAGGGCCCCATAGGTGTCCCATACATAGAGCCAGCTTAACGTATTTTATATGGTATGGCCCTACTTATAACAGGGTACTTTCTCACCTCCACCGGCTCTGATCCAGTCCTGCTACCAGCTGCAGCTGCACCTATCCCGTAGGCTGTCCCCCTTCCAGCCGATTCCTCCGCGAGAGGGAAAGGACTGCCTAAGTGGGGTCCACAGTGTGTCCTGGAGCGGTGTTTCTACCTCCTGCCGTAGGGCCAATACCAGCTGTTGTGCGGCCTCCACGCCTCCGGTCCGTATGCGACGGACTACCGTGAGTATTCTCACTTGCGGTTCTTTGATGTGGGCTTCAGGACCGACAAGTGTCCTTGCTGGATGGAGTCTTTTCCGGCCTGTCCAGATCCTCTGTGATCCCGGCCAAGGAAACTATAGCGGTGTTTGTTGGCGCACTCAGCCACACGCTCCTTCTTCCACAAGCGCCTCCTCCTCAGCAGCGTGACGCCAAACACCGGAAGCCCCATAACCCAAAAGGCTTACTTGTTGACAGAAAGTTGCCGTAAGAATATCACTGTTCATTCTTCAAGATTAGTTGCAACTTCCTCGGCTTTTAAAAATGATACATCTTTGAAACAGATTTGAATAGCTACAACATAGTGAAGATCTAATATTTCAGGCACGCACTAACGGGCAAATTCACACGTTTATGGGCGCGATAAATTACGGTAGCAATTAGCGCTTCGAAATTTTGGTTCATTTTCAAAATGTGCCACAATTGCCCCAAAAATACAGTGTTTCTCCAACATAGGTGTGTCCGGTCCACGGCGTCATCCTTACTTGTGGGATATTCTCCTCCCCAACAGGAAATGGCAAAGAGCCCAGCAAAGCTGGTCACATGATCCCTCCTAGGCTCCGCCTTCCCCAGTCATTCTCTTTGCCGTTGTACAGGCAACATCTCCACGGAGATGGCTTAGAGTTTTTTAGTGTTTAACTGTAGTTTTTATTATTCAATCAAGAGTTTGTTATTTTAAAATAGTGCTGGTATGTACTATTTACTCTGAAACAGAAAAGAGATGAAGATTTCTGTTTGTAAGAGGATAATGATTTTAGCAACCGTTACTAAAATCGATGGCTGTTCCACACAGGACTGTTGAGAGGAATTAACTTCATTTGGGGGAACAGTGAGCAGACTTTTGCTGCTTGAGGTATGACACATTCTAACAAGACGATGTAATGCTGGAAGCTGTCATTTTCCCTATGGGATCCGGTAAGCCATTTTTATTACAGACAGAAAAAAAAGGGCTTCACAAGGGCTTTTTAAGACTGTAGACATTTTCTGGGCTATATCGATTTATATATAAACATATTTTATACTCCATAGCCTTGAGGAATTATTTTAATCTTGGGAATTTTGTAAAATAACCGGCAGGCACTGTATTGGACACCTTATTCTCTAGGGGCTTTCCCTAATCATAGGCAGAGTCTCATTTTCGCGCCTGTATTGCGCACTTGTTTTTGAGAAGCATGACATGCAGATGCATGTGTGAGGAGCTCTGATACATAGAAAAGACTTTCTGAAGGCGTCATTTGGTATCGTATTCCCCTTTGGGCTTGGTTGGGTCTCAGCAAAGCAGATACCAGGGACTGTAAAGGGGTTAAATATAAAAACGGCTCTGGTTCCGTTATTTTAAGGGTTAAAGCTTCCAAATTTGATGTGCAATACTTTTAAGGCTTTAAGACACTGTGGTGAAATTTTGGTTTTATTTTAAAACGTTTTTTGTACTTTGTTATCAAGTTTATGCCTGTTTAACATGTCTGAACTACCAGATAGACTGTGTTCTGGATGTGGGGAAGCCAAGGTTCCTTCTCATTTAAATAGATGTGATTTATGTGACGCAAAATTTAGAGAAAATGATGCCCAAGATGATTCCTCAAGTGAGGGGAGTAAGCATGGTACTGCATCATCCCCTCCTTCGTCTACACCAGTCTTGCCCACACAGGAGGCCCCTAGTACATCTAGCGCGCCAATACTCCTTACTATGCAACAATTAACGGCTGTAATGGATAATTCTATCAAAAACATTTTAGCCAAAATGCCCACTTATCAGCGAAAGCGCGACTGCTCTGTTTTAGAAAATACTGAAGAGCATGAGGACGCTGATGATTTTGTTTCTGAAGGGCCCCTACACCAGTCTGAGGGGGCCAGGGAGGTTTTGTCTGAGGGAGAAATTTCAGATTCAGGGAAAATTTCTCAACAAGCTGAACCTGATGTGATTACATTTAAATTTAAGTTGGAACATCTCCGCGCTCTGCTTAAGGAGGTGTTATCCACTCTGGATGATTGTGAGAATTTGGTCATTCCAGAGAAACTATGTAAAATGGACAAGTTCCTAGAGGTCCCGGGGCCCCCCGAAGCTTTTCCTATACCCAAGCGGGTGGCGGACATTGTAAATAAAGAATGGGAAAGGCCCGGTATACCTTTCGTCCCTCCCCCCATATTTAAAAAATTGTTTCCTATGGTCGACCCCAGAAAGGACTTATGGCAGACAGTCCCCAAGGTCGAGGGGGCGGTTTCTACTCTAAACAAACGCACCACTATACCCATAGAAGATAGTTGTGCTTTCAAAGATCCTATGGATAAAAAATTAGAAGGTTTGCTTAAAAAGATGTTTGTTCAGCAAGGTTACCTTCTACAACCAATTTCATGCATTGTCCCTGTCACTACAGCCGCGTGTTTCTGGTTCGATGAGCTAGAAAAGGCGATCACTAATAATTCTTCTTCTTATGAGGAGATTATGGACAGAATCCGTGCTCTCAAATTGGCTAATTCTTTCACCCTAGACGCCACTTTGCAATTGGCTAGGTTAGCGGCGAAAAATTCTGGGTTTGCTATTGTGGCGCGCAGAGCGCTTTGGTTAAAATCTTGGTCAGCGGATGCGTCTTCCAAGAACAAATTGCTTAACATTCCTTTCAGGGGGAAAACGCTGTTTGGCCCTGACTTGAAAGAGATTATCTCTGATATCACTGGGGGCAAGGGCCACGCCCTTCCTCAGGATAGGTCTTTCAAGGCCAAAAATAAACCTAATTTTCGTCCCTTTCGCAGAAACGGACCAGCCCCAAGTGCTACGTCCTCTAAGCAGGAGGGTAATACTTCTCAAGCCAAACCAGCCTGGAGACCAATGCAAGGCTGGAACAAAGGAAAGCAGGCCAAGAAACCTGCCACTGCTACCAAGACAGCATGAGATGTTGGCCCCCGATCCGGGACCGGATCTGGTGGGGGGCAGACTCTCTCTCTTCGCTCAGGCTTGGGCAAGAGATGTTCTGGATCCTTGGGCGCTAGAAATAGTCTCCCAAGGTTATCTTCTGGAATTCAAGGGGCTTCCCCCAAGGGGGAGGTTCCACAGGTCTCAATTGTCTTCAGACCACATAAAAAAACAGGCATTCTTGCATTGTGTAGAAGACCTGTTAAAAATGGGAGTGATTCATCCTGTTCCATTAGGAGAACAAGGGATGGGGTTCTACTCCAATCTGTTCGTAGTTCCCAAAAAAGAGGGAACGTTCAGACCAATCTTAGATCTCAAGATCCTAAACAAGTTTCTCAAGGTTCCATCGTTCAAAATGGAAACCATTCGAACAATTCTTCCTTCCATCCAGGAAGGTCAATTCATGACCACGGTGGATTTAAAGGATGCGTATCTACATATTCCTATCCACAAGGAACATCATCCGTTCCTAAGGTTCGCATTCCTGGACAAGCATTACCAGTTTGTGGCACTTCCGTTCGGATTAGCCACTGCTCCAAGGATTTTCACAAAGGTACTAGGGTCCCTTCTAGCGGTGCTAAGACCAAGGGGCATTGCAGTAGTACCTTACTTGGACGACATTCTGATTCTAGCGTCGTCCCTTCCTCAAGCAAAGGCTCACACTGACATTGTCCTGGCCTTTCTCAGATCTCACGGATGGAAAGTGAACGTAGAAAAGAGTTCTCTATCTACGTCAACAAGGGTTCCCTTCTTGGGAACAATAATAGACTCCTTAGAAATGAGGATTTTTCTGACAGAGGCCAGAAAAACAAAACTTCTGAACTCTTGTCAAATACTTCATTCTGTTCCTCTTCCTTCCATAGCGCAGTGCATGGAAGTAATAGGTTTGATGGTAGCGGCAATGGACATAGTTCTTTTTGCGCGCATTCATCTAAGACCATTACAACTGTGCATGCTCAGTCAGTGGAATGGGGACTATACAGACTTGTCTCCGACGATACAAGTAAATCAGAGGACCAGAGATTCACTCCGTTGGTGGCTGTCCCTGGACAACCTGTCACAGGGGATGAGCTTCCGCAGACCAGAGTGGGTCATTGTCACGACCGACGCCAGTCTGGTGGGCTGGGGCGCGGTCTGGGGACCCCTGATAGCTCAGGGTCTTTGGTCTCGGGAAGAATCTCTTCTACCGATAAATATTCTGGAACTGAGAGCGATATTCAATGCTCTCAAGGCTTGGCCTCAGCTAGCAAAGGCCAAGTTCATACGGTTTCAATCAGACAACATGACAACTGTTGCGTACATCAACCATCAGGGGGGAACAAGGAGTTCCCTGGCGATGGAAGAAGTGACCAAAATCATTCAATGGGCGGAGACTCACTCCTGCCACTTGTCTGCAATCCACATCCCAGGAGTGGAAAATTGGGAAGCGGATTTTCTGAGTCGTCAGACATTTCATCCGGGGGAGTGGGAACTCCATCCGGAAATCTTTGCCCAAATTACTCAACTGTGGGGCATTCCAGACATGGATCTGATGGCCTCTCGTCAGAACTTCAAGGTTCCTTGCTACGGGTCCAGATCCAGGGATCCCAAGGCGACTCTAGTAGATGCACTAGTAGCACCTTGGACCTTCAAACTAGCTTATGTATTCCCGCCGTTTCCTCTCATCCCCAGGCTGGTAGCCAGGATCAATCAGGAGAGGGCGTAGGTGATCTTGATAGCTCCTGCGTGGCCACGCAGGACTTGGTAGGCAGATCTGGTGAATATGTCATCGGCTCCACCATGGAAGCTACCTTTGAGACGAGACCTTCTTGTTCAAGGTCCGTTCGAACATCCGAATCTGGTCTCACTCCAACTGACTGCTTGGAGATTGAACGCTTGATCTTATCAAAGCGAGGATTCTCAGATTCTGTCATTGATACTCTTGTTCAGGCCAGAAAGCCTGTAACTAGAAAAATTTACCACAAAATATGGAAAAAATATATCTGTTGGTGTGAATCTAAAGGATTCCCTTGGGACAAGGTAAAAATTCCTAAGATTCTATCCTTTCTTCAAGAAGGTTTGGAGAAAGGATTATCTGCAAGTTCCTTGAAGGGACAGATTTCTGCCTTGTCTGTGTTACTTCACAAAAAGCTGGCAGCTGTGCCAGATGTTCAAGCCTTTGTTCAGGCTCTGGTTAGAATCAAGCCTGTTTACAAACCTTTGACTCCTCCTTGGAGTCTCAATTTAGTTCTTTCAGTTCTTCAGGGGGTTCCGTTTGAACCCTTACATTCCGTTGATATTAAGTTATTATCTTGGAAAGTTTTGTTTTTGGTTGCAATTTCTTCTGCTAGAAGAGTTTCAGAATTATCTGCTCTGCAGTGTTCTCCTCCTTATCTGGTGTTCCATGCAGATAAGGTGGTTTTACGTACTAAACCTGGTTTTCTTCCGAAAGTTGTTTCTAACAAAAACATTAACCAGGAGATAGTCGTGCCTTCTTTGTGTCCGAATCCAGTTTCAAAGAAGGAACGTTTGTTGCACAATTTGGATGTTGTTCGTGCTCTAAAATTCTATTTAGATGCTACAAAGGATTTTAGACAAACATCTTCCTTGTTTGTTGTTTATTCTGGTAAAAGGAGAGGTCAAAAAGCAACTTCTACCTCTCTCTCTTTTTGGATTAAAAGCATCATCAGATTGGCTTACGAGACTGCCGGACGGCAGCCTCCTGACAGAATCACAGCTCATTCCACTAGGGCTGTGGCTTCCACATGGGCCTTCAAGAACGAGGCTTCTGTTGATCAGATATGTAAGGCAGCGACTTGGTCTTCACTGCACACTTTTACTAAATTTTACAAGTTTGATACTTTTGCTTCTTCTGAGGCTATTTTTGGGAGAAAGGTTTTGCAAGCCGTGGTGCCTTCCATCTAGGTGACCTGATTTGCTCCCTCCCTTCATCCGTGTCCTAAAGCTTTGGTATTGGTTCCCACAAGTAAGGATGACGCCGTGGACCGGACACACCTATGTTGGAGAAAACAGAATTTATGTTTACCTGATAAATTACTTTCTCCAACGGTGTGTCCGGTCCACGGCCCGCCCTGGTTTTTTAATCAGGTCTGATAATTTATTTTCTTTAACTACAGTCACCACGGTATCATATGGTTTCTCCTATGCAAATATTCCTCCTTTACGTCGGTTGAATGACTGGGGAAGGCGGAGCCTAGGAGGGATCATGTGACCAGCTTTGCTGGGCTCTTTGCCATTTCCTGTTGGGGAGGAGAATATCCCACAAGTAAGGATGACGCCGTGGACCGGACACACCGTTGGAGAAAGTAATTTATCAGGTAAACATAAATTCTGTTTTTCTTGTTTTTTATTAAAAAAATTTAACTTTTTTTTAAAAATAAAAAATAACTGCACAAAGCAATTTTTAAGGGTTAAAATTGGCGGGTGTGGGGTGTTAGGAAAAAAACTGCACTGAAAAGCGCCTTTACATAGTGGTCTATAAACTCTGTAAATATACATTATATGCTTATATAAAGTTTTGAAAATAATTACCCCCCTTGAAAATAATCACATTTGTTGCTTTGCAGCCTGAAATAAAGACAGACACAGTTTTTGTTTATCCAATTGTAATTATTCAGTTCAACTTATAAAATCCAAGTGAAAGATATAACACCAACATGTTTTCAATACCCACTGTACATATATATTTATGTATTAATATGTTTATATACACATATGAATACATAAATATATATGTATATAAGCATATACATAACTATGTGCATACACATATTAACACATACATATATATGTATATAAGCATATACATATATATTTATGTGTTATAAACACATAAATATATATGTATATATTCATATACTTCATATATTCATATATTTAAATCAGCTGCCCATCTCTGCATTGGAGCCTATGGATCAGTGACGTGCAGTGAGGTCAGAGGCTGGTGAGGCACTAGATATGATATGCCGGAGAAACACATATAAAGAGGGCCGCAAGTTTCCCCAACAGGGCAGGTTTTAATGATAACTGAACCAGTGCACAGGTGAAATAATCAGCTGATGGGTGAGAGCAAGTTAGTAACCACTGAGTTACTGATCAGCTGATTGCTTCACCAGTGCACTGATTCAGCTATAATGAAAACCTGGCCTGTTGGGGGTACTTGAGGACCATGGTTGAGAAACACTGCACTAAAGCTCATTGGAAATGTATTGATTACCTGGAGAATAATGCACACATACTTTGCTCACTGGCACCCACACACACACTCTGCTCACATACACACTCACACAATTCTGTGGCACAGTGCCAGTTACTATGCAATTAGAATGATACACAATCTCTTCTCTACTCACTGTGTATTGTAAAAATAGGAATAATTGACCATACAAATTTTACACAAAGGACAAGTGATCAATACTGCCAACACAGCTGCTGAAATATGGTGCTCAAGAAACGCACGTGCACATCCCACTTAGGTATGCTCTTCAACAAAGGACACCAAAGGATACTAAAAGAATGAAGGACATGATAATAAAGTAAAATAGAAAGTTTATTTTTATTTTTTGTGTGTGCAATTTCTATCTGAATGATGGAAAGTTAATTATGACTTCCATGTTCCTTTCAAAAACTAATTTGATTTGCTGACATGGGGCCAGTAACAGTTAATGCTAATTTTCAAAATATAAATAACTGGAAAAGTCTATTAAAATAGCATGCTCTACCTCATTCATGAAAATTTAATTTTAAATGTCTCCCTTTGACTATGTGTTTAACCAGTTACTTTACAGTGGCATTATTTCTAAAAACATTTAACTGCAATAATTACATATATTTCTCTTATAAAGGTGTATCCAGTCCACGGGTTCATCCATTACTTGTGGGATATTCTCCTTCCCAACAGGAAGCTGCAAGAGGACACCCACAGCAGAGCTGTCTATATAGCTCCTCCCCTAACTGCCACCCCCAGTCATTCTCTTGCAGCTCTCGACAAGAAAGGAAGTATCAAGAGAGATGTGGTGACTTAGTGTAGTTTTTACCTTCAATCAAAAGTTTGTTATTTTTAAACGGTACCGGCGTTGTACTGTTTTTACTCTCAGGCAGAAATTGGAAGAAGACTTCTGCCTGGAGGTTTGATGATCTTAGCGGTTTGTAACTAAGGTCCATTGCTGTTCTCACACATAACTGAAGAGTATGGAAAGAAAATTTCAGTTGGGGGGACGGTCTGCAGATTGCCTGCTTTGAGGTATGTTCAGTATATTTTTTTCTAGAGAGATGATAAGGTCTAGAAAATGCTGACAGTGCCTGGTATATTTAAGGTAAGCCTGATACAGTGATTTACCAACAACTGGGATCATGCTTGCAAAAAGGGATAATATTCATGTTAATACCTATATTACTTAGTGTAAAAACGTTTGCATGATTTATAAATAAAAAAGTTTTTTCTCTGAGGGTGATAAATCTTTATTTGGGGCCTAGTTTCCACATGGCTTGTTAGGTTACTCCTAGGGATTCTCTTCTCTGGTGGCTATATCGGGTCTATCTGTCCAAGGGAATGAGTTTCCGCAGGCCAGAATGGACTATAGTAACGACAGATGCCAGCCTTCTGGGCTGGGGTACTCTCTGGAACTCCCTGAAGGCTCAGGGTTCGTGGACTCAGGAGGAGGCCCTCCTTGCGATAAACATTCTGGAACTAAGAGACCTAACCAGGCTTGGAACAAGGGTAAACAGGCCAAAAAGCCTGCTGCTGCCTCTAAGACAGCATGAAGGAGTAGCCCCCGATCCGGGACCGGATCTAGTGGGGGGCAGACTTTCTCTCTTCGCCCAGGCTTGGGCAAAAGACGTCCAGGATCCCTGGGCTCTGGAGATTGTTTCCCAGGGATATCTTCTGGATTTCAAAGCTTCATCTCCAAAGGGGAGATTACATCTCTCACAATTATCTGCAAACCAGATAAAGAGAGAGGCATTCTTACATTGCGTTGAAGACCTACTAGTTATGGGAGTGATCCACCCAGTTCCAAAGGAGGAACAGGGGCAGGGCTTCTATTCAAATCTGTTTATAGTTCCCAAGAAAGAGGGAACTTTCAGACCAATCTTGGATCTCAAGATCCTAAACAAATTTCTCAGGGTCCCATCCTTCAAGATGGAGACTATTCGAACCATCCTACCTATGATCCAGGAGGGTCAATATATGACTACCGTGGATTTAAAGGATGCTTATCTACATATTCCGATACACAGGGATCATCATCAGTTTCTCAGGTTCGCCTTCCTAGACAGGCATTACCAGTTTGTGGCTCTTCCCTTCGGGTTAGCCACGGCACCAAGAATCTTTACGAAGGTTCTAGGGTCCCTTCTGGCGGTTCTAAGACCGCGGGGTATAGCAGTAGCCCCTTACCTAGACGACATCCTGATACAGGCCTCAACTTTTCAAATCGCCAGTTCCCATACGGACATTGTTCTGGCATTCCTAAGGTCTCACGGGTGGAAGGTGAACGAAGGAAAGAGTTCTCTCTCACAAGAGTTTCCTTCCTATTCTGTAGAAATGAAGATTTTCCTGACAGAGGTCAGGTTGTCAAAACTTCTAACTCCCTGCCGTGCTCTTTATTCCATTTCTCGTCCGTCAGTGGCTCAGTGTATGGAAGTAATCGGATTAATGGTAGCGGCAATGGACATAGTTCCATCTGCCCGCCTACATCCCAGACCACTGCAACTTTGCATGCTCAATCAGTGGAATGGGGATTACACAGATTTGTCCCCTCTACTAAATCTGGATCAAGAGACCAGGTATTCTCTTCTCTGGTGGCTGTCTCGGGTCCATTTGTCCAAAGGAATGAGTTTCTGCAGGCCAGAATGGACTATAGTAACAACAGATGCCAGCCTTCTGGGCTGGGGTGCAGTCTGGAACTCCCTGAAAGCTCAGGGTTCGTCGACTCAGGAGGAGGCCCTCCTTCCGATAAACATTCTGGAACTAAGAGCGATATTCAATGCTCTTCAGGCTTGGCCTCAGCTAGCTGCGGTCAGGTTCATCAGATTTCAGTCGGTCAACATCACGACTGTAGCCTATATCAACCATCAGGGGGGAACAATGGCAATGTTGGAGATTTCAAAGATAATTCTATGGGCAGAGGTTCACTCTTGCCATCTCTCAGCTATCCATATCCCAGCAGTAGAGAACTGGGAGGCGGATTTTCTAAGTCGGCAGACTTTTCATCCGGGGGAGTGGGAGCTCCATCTGGAGGTATTTGCCCAGTTGATCCAACTTTGGGGCGAACCAGAACTGGATCTCATGGCGTCTCGTCAGAACGCCAAGCTTCCTTGTTACGGGTCCAGGTCCAGGGATCCCAAGGCAGCGCTGATAGATGCTCTAGCAGCGCCCTGGTCCTTCAGCCTGGCTTATGTGTTTCCACTCTTTCCTCTGCTCCCTCGTTTGATTGCCAAGATCAAGCAGGAGAGAGCTTCGGTGATCTTGATAGCCCCTGCGTGGCCACGCAGGACTTGGTATGCAGATCTGGTGGACCTTCTACTTCAAGGTCCCTTCAAATATCCAAATCTAATTTCTCTACGTCTGACTGCTTGGAGATTGAACACTTGATTCTATCAAAGTGTGGTTTTTCCGAATCGGTCATTGATACCTTAATTCAGGCTCGAAAGCCTGTCACCAGGAAAATCTATCATAAGATATGGTGTAAATTTCCTCATTGGTGGGAATCCAAGGGTTACTCATGGAGTAAGTTCAGGATTCCTAGGATATTATCTTTTCTCCAAGAAGGATTGGAGAAGGGTTTGTCAGCTAGTTCCTTAAAGGGACAGATTTCTGCTCTGTCTATTCTTTTGCACAAACGTCTGGCTGAGGTTCCAGACGTTCAGGCGTTTTGTTAGGCTTTAGTTAGGATCAAGCCTGTGTTTAAACCTGTTAGCTCCGGCATGGAGTTTAAATTTAGTTTAAAGTTCTTCAAGGGGTTCCGTTTGAACCTTTGCATTCCATAGATATTAGCTTTTATCTTGGAAAGTTCTGTTTTTAGTAGCTATCTCTTCGGCTCGAAGAGTTTCGGAGTTATCTGCTTTACAATGTGATTCCCCTTATCTGATTTTCCATGCAGATAAGGTAGTGTTACGTACCTAACCTGGGTTTCTTCCTAAGGTGGTATCTAATAAGAATATCAATCAGGAGATTGTTGTTCCTTCACTATGTCCTAATCCTTCTTCAAAGAAGGAACGTCTATTACACAATCTTGATGTGGTTTGTGCTTTAAAGTTTTATTTACAAGCTACGAAGGATTTTCGTCAAACATCTGCTTTGTTTGTTGTCTACTCTGGACAGAGGAGAGGCCAAAAGGCTTCGGCAACTTCTCTTTCTTTTTGGCTAAGTATAATATGCTTAGCTTATGAGACTGCTGGCCAGCAGCCTCCTGAAAGAATTACAGCTCATTCTACGAGAGCAGTAGCTTCCACATGGGCTTTTAAACATGAGGCCTCTGTTGAACAGATTTGTAAGGCGGCGACTTGGTCTTCGCTTCATACCTTTTCTAAATTCTATAAATTTGATACTTTTGCTTCTTCGGAGGCTATTTTTGGGAGAAAGGTCTTACAAGCAGTGGTGCCTTACGTTTAAGTTCCTGCCTTGTCCTTCCCTTCATCCGTGTCCTAAAGCTTTAGTATTGGTATCCCACAAGTAATGAATGAACCCGTGGACTGGATACACCTTTACAAGAGAAAACAAAATTTATGCTTACCTGATAAATTTATTTCTCTTGTGATGTATCCAGTCCACAGCCCGCCCTGTCATTTTAAGGCAGGTGTTTTTTATTTTTAAACTACAGTCACCACTGCACCCTATAGTTTCTCCTTCTTTTTTCTTGCTTGTCTTCGGTCGAATGACTGGTGGTGGCAGTTAGGGGAGGAGCTATATAGACAGCTCTGCTGTGGGTGTCCTCTTGCAGCTTCCTGTTGGGAAGGAGAATATCCCACAAGTAATGGATGAACCCGTGGACTGGATACACCACAAGAGAAATAAATTTATCAGGTAAGCATAAATTTTGTTTCTTTAAATTACTCATTATCTCCTTTTTATTAATATAAACTTGTATAAAAGCAGCACATATTAAAAACACAATGCAATAGCTTTCAATTGATTTTTGAATTACAAGTTAACAGCAGTCTTTAAATAAATGGAGACGCAGAGAAAAATAAAAATAGATACTGCATTCTCTTACTGAACAGACATAACATATATGGAGTTTGTACCTAATTAAATCAAATAACCATGAAAAAGGGAGGCTTAGCAATATTCAATGTCAAAAACTTTCATTTAAATAACTTAACTTCAAACTCTGGGTTTTAAATTATGGATTTAAATTTGAATTGACCCAATCAGGCCCATTTATCAAGCTCCGTACGGAGCTTGAAGGGCCGTGTTTCTGGCGAGTCTAAAGACCGCTGCTTCATAACCCTGTCCGCCTGCTCTGAGCAGGCGGACAGGAATCGCCGGAAATCAACCCGATCGAATACGATTGGGTTGATTGACAGCTCCCTGCTGGCGGCCGATTGGCCGTGAGTCAGCAGGGGGCGGCGTTGCACCAGCAGCTCTTGTGAGCTGCTTTTGCAATGTTAAATGCGGAGAGCGTATTGCTCTCCGCATTTAGCGAGGTCTTGCGGACCTGATCCGCAGTGTCGGATCAGGTCCGCAAGCCCTTTGATAAATGGGCCCCTTTGACTTCCTGTTAATGAGCTGTATCTGAACACAATTTGTGAATCACAAGAGATGTAGAATACTACTTTACTCTTCTGCTTGGTGTCATCTGTTCTTAGGTTACCTCATCTTCCAGTTGTGTCACATGACCCTGTTCACTGCATCCTCCTCCTGATTAATCTATATATCCTTCACTTGCTAGGAGGCATTAAGAGGGGTGCCTCCTATTGGTCCCAATTTTTGCTGCTAATATATTGAAAGAACACAGGTGGCGCTGCCTCACAGCTTTTCCTTTGACCCATGTACTGCAATGGAGAGAAGCGTTCCTGTACCTGCCTCTCCCTAGCATTACATAAAGGGAAAAAAAAAATTGGACTTTTTTTGTGTGTTTTAATTAAAATTTAATTAAGCTTTGGCCACATATGGCAGGGTAGGCCCTGCCTCCTATGAGTGCACGCCCCTGCTATGGATGCGCGCTCGCAATGCATTGCACCTAACTTGTAATACCATCTCCACTTGTAATCTAGCCATTGATATTTTTGCTTCTTCACAAGCAGCATTTGGCAGAAAAGTCCCTCAGGTTGCAGTGTCTGATAAATATTAACTGCCAGAAAAATGTCCCACCCATTCCGTAACATGGACTATCTGCTTGGGTATTAATCTCACATTACACTACTCATTAGTACACTAAAGGGAAAAAAATATGCTTACCTGATAAATTATTTTCTTTCGGAATGATGATACTCCATATGACCCGCCCTTCTCTTTTTTGGGGGGCGTCAGTTCTAATTTACACCTCTATAGACCCTGCTTTTGTCTTTCCTACCTATATGTTTCCTTTTCTCTGCTCGCCTATGCGTTAAACTGAGAGGAATTGGGAGGGAATTTAAGCTCTTGTGTGGGTTCTTGGCCTCGGTGGTGAGAAATATATCCCACATGTTATTGAGCACTATGGACTATATCATCATTCCAAAAGAAAATAATTTATCAGGTAAGCATCATTTTTTTTTAGGTTTAGTTGCAAACAGGATATCTTAGCGTGAAGTATTGTATTTGTGACGTTATCATGCCATATGACAAGTGTATTTCCTAGCATTCATCTGAGCCATAACACAAGATGAGATAGGAAAGTCAAAGTTAAACTTGCATAATTCAGATAGAGTATGTCATTTTAAGACACTTTTAAATAAACTTTTATTTTAAAATGTGCTTTGTTCTATTTATATCCCTTGTTGAAAAAGAATACGCACATATACTATACTAGTGGGAGCTAGCTGCTGATTGGTGCCTGCACATATTTGTCTCTTGTGATTGGCTAACTAGATGTGTTCAGCTAGTGCCCAGTAGTGCAAATTGAAAAGTGGTTTAAAATTGTATGTTCTATCCAAATCATGAAAGAACATTTTCATGCCACTTTAGTAAAAATTATTAATTAAATACAGTCTATACTTGATATATTCACAGGACTCCTTACCATCCTTACCTTTCCTTCTTATTCTTCACAGAAAGAGCCTGCTGAAGAGGCCTTGAAAAGTACCAATATGAATCTTGATCAGGCCATGAGTAAGTATCCGTCTTCAGTGCACATTTCACTGACACAATATATGCCTTCTGAGTAGGTGCAGGTTTTCAATGAAGGTGCAGAAGGCAAATACTACATGCACATTTAAAGCTATCACTGAAACTCTAATAGCTTTTACCAGACATGTTTTTGCTGATACACGTGTAATCTTTGTGTATTGCATTCCATCTATTTTATCTGCACTGCAAAATCCTTTGCCTTGAACTTGTGATCATATAAATGTAGATTTATACCTAATGGCAATCTGCAGCATTGTTTTACAATGTGGAAGAATTATGGTGTCATCCTGAGGGATCTGCCTGCTTGTAAAGTGAAAGACTGCAGTGCTCCAGTTTGATGTGTCTCGTTGCTTCCTCAAGCAGTCTCTCCATTTTTGTCTTCCTTTAACTAAGTTTTCCATTCTTCATAGGTGCTCTCCTGGAAAAGAAGGTTGAAACTGATAAGCGTGGATTGGGAGTGGTGGATTATAATGCAATGGCTAACAAGTCCCTAAGCAGCCGCCCTCCTCCAAACTCCAAAGAGTCTTCCATGGACCGTCCAACTTTTCTTGATAAGGTAGCATAACCAACAGTTCTTCTACAAAATATAAAATTTAAATTTTCTTTAATTTTCTATGTCTATCCTTTTCGATCAATATTATTTTTGCCCCTTAAAAATCTTTACATGGCACTTTGGCTGTTGTTTTTACATTTAGAGGTGAAATAGTAGGGGTCTCGCTAATAGCGGCAAGACAACACTATTTCTTCTACAAGATATGACGAGTCCACGGATTTCATCCTTACTTGTGGGATTTATCCTTCTGCTAACAGGAAGTGGCAAAGAGCACCACAGCAGAGCTGTATATATAGCTCATCCCTTCCCTCCACCCCCAGTAATTCTCTTTGCCTGTATAGTAATAGGAAAAGGTAAATTGAGGTGTTAGTTTAGTTTCTTCAATCAAGAAGTTTTTTTATTTTCAAATGGTGCCAGTGAGTACTATTTTTCTCAGGGAAAGTGAGGATGCTTCCTGCCCTGATGTTGATGATCTTAGCAAGCATTTTCTAAGATCCATGATGGTTCCCACAGCTGCTGAAGATAGTGTAAGAAAATATTCAGGGTGGAGACCGGTGTGTTGCTCCAAGCAACTTTGAGGTATGTTCAGTCTTTTTGTTTCTGGGGAGACTTGATGCACAGAACAGGCTGACATTTTCCCCTTTATGGGGAGGGGTAAGCAGTATACACATGTATAAAGAAATGGTGTACCTGGAATCCTTTTTCTCTTTATTACCATACTATGTTAAAGATTTTTGGCTGATAAAGAGGGGCTTTGACGCTGGGAGTTGCAGTTTTGTTTTAAAGGGTTATGAAAGGCACATGGCTTAGTGTTATGACATATTGTGCAGAGTTTGTCTCTTACTATACCGAGTGTTTATAGAGGGCACATGGCTTATAGGGGACATGTTTAATTTTTTTGCTATGACCCATGCGGTTCTTGCTGTACTTGCATAACGCCCACGGTGGACGGGGCCTATTTTGCGCGCTCAGACGCCCAGTTCAGCTGGATCGCATGGGCGACAGAGTCCTGTTCTCTGGGGAGGCCTAAGTGTTCCAGACTTCAAAAGGGCCTGAATAGCTTCTCAAGCAGCAACAGTCACACTTGGGGGCAGGTAGGTGCCACAGCAGAGCTGTGGCGTGGTGCAGGGGCCCAATTAGAGATAAAACATACTTTATTTGTTAAACATCATTATTATGTTGGTTTACCATTTTTGAGCAAGTGGATGCAATATTGTTAGATTGTTTTTGATCATTTTCAAATAAATTTACTCAGAAAAATAGTTGCAGTTTTAAAATTTAAAGGCACAGTACAGTAATTTTTTCTGCATTAACTGTGCTATAATTGAAATCAGAGCAAAAATGTTTTAATAAAGGAACTTCTGTTATAAGAGTGCTAATCTGTTTAACATGTCTGACACTGAGGAGGAAACTCCTTGCTATATGTGTTTAGATGCCACTGTGGAACCCCCTCTAACTTTTTGTCCCTCATGTACTGAGAGGGCCTTGCAGTGCAAAGCAAAAATTTTATGTAAAGAAAATATGTCTAAGGATGATTCTCAGTCTGAGGAGAATCAGGGTATACCGCTAACTTCTCCCCAAGCGCCACAACCTTTAACGCCCACCCAAGCGACGCCTGGTTCTTCAACCACGTCTAATTCTTTTACTCTGCAGGATATGGCTGCAGTTATGTCAACTACCCTTACAGAGGTATTATCTAAGTTGCCAGTGTTACAGGGTAAACACAGTAGGACAGAAGTCAATGTGAATACTGAGTCCTCTAATGCTTTATTAGCTATTTCCGATGTACCCTCACAGGGATCTGATTTGGGGGTCAGGGAACTTTTGTCTGAGGGGGAACTTTCCGATTCGGGAAGTGCGGTACCTCAAACAGACTCGGACGCCATGTCCTTTAAATTTAAGCTTGAACGCCTCTGTCTGTTACTTCGGGAGGATGACTGTGACCCTATTGTGGTGCCACTAGAGAAATTGTGTAAGATGGACAAATACTTAGAAGTACCTGCCTACACTGATGTTTTTCCGGTTCCTAAGAGAATCTCAGAGATTATTAAGAGGGAATGGGACAGACTGGGTATTCCGTTCTCACCCTCTCCTAATTTCAAGAAGATGTATCCCATATCCGATACTGTTCAGGACTCGTGGCAAACAGTCCCTAAGGTGGAGGGAGCTATATCTACCCTGGTGAAGCGTACAACTATTCCTATGGAGAAGAAATTGGAGGGTCTTCTAAAGAAATTTTTATTCATCAGGGTTTCCTCTTACAACCAACGACCTGCATTGTTCCAGTTACTACTGCAGCAGCCTTCTGGTTTGATGCTCTTAAGACTGAGACTACCTTAGAGGATATATTAGATAGAATTAAGGCTCTTAAGCTGGCTAATTCTTTTATTACAGATGCTGCCTTTCAGATTGCTAAATTGGCGGCTAAGAATGCTGGATTTGCTATTTTAGCGCATAGAGTGTTATGCTTAAAATCTTGGTCGGCTGATGTGTCATCTAAGTAAAAGCTTTTGGCTATTCCTTTCAAGGGGAAAACCCTATTCGGGCCTGACTTGAAGGAAATCATTTCTGACATTACGGGAGGTAAGGGTCATCTCCTACCTCAGGATAGAACTACTAAACTGAGGGGTAAACAAAATAATTTTCGTTCCTTTCGGAACTTTAAAGGAGTCCCCTCTTCATCCTCGTCTTCCGCCAAGCAGGAAGGGAATTTTGCCCAGACCAAGTCCGTCTGGAGACCCAACCAGAATTGGAACAAGGGTAAACAACCCAAGAAGCCCGCTGCTGTTACCAAGATCGGATCTAGTAGGGGACAGACTTTCTTTCTTTGCCCAGGCTTGGGCAAGAGATGTTCAGGACCCCTGGGCAATAGAAATAGTGACCCACGGGTATCAACTGGAATTCAAAAATATTCTCCCAAGAGGGAGATTTCTTCTTTCATGATTGTCTGTAGACCAAATAAAAAGAGAGGCGTTTTTACGTTGTGTAAAAGACCTCTCTACTATGGGAGTAATTCGTCCTGTCCCAAGACTAGAACAGGGGCAGGGACTTTACTCAAATCTTTTCGTGGTTCCCAAAAAAGAGTGAACGTTCAGAACCATTTTAGACCTCAAGAGTCTAAACAAGTTTCTCAGAGTCCCATCTTTCAAGATGGAGACCATTTGAACAATTTTACAAATGATCCAGGAGGGTCAATATATGACTACCGTGGACTTGAAGGATGCATACCTTCATATTCCTATCAACAAGGATCATCATCAGTACCTAAGGTTTGCCTTCCTGGACAAACATTTTCAGTTCGTGGCTCTTCCCTTAGGGCTGGCCACAGCACCCAGAATCTTCACAAAGGTTCTAGGGTCCCTTCTGGCGGACCGCGGGGCATAGCAGTGGTACCTTATCTGGACGATATTCTGATCCAGGCGTCGTCTTATCATCTAACAAATTCTCATACAGAAACAGTGTTATCATTTCTGAGAACTCACGGATGGAAGGTGAATCTAGAAAATAGTTCACTAATTCCACAGACAAAGGTTCCCTTCTTGGGAACTCTGATAGATTCTGTAGCTATGAAGATTTTTTCAGGTCAGAAAGTCAAAGATTCTAAATAAATGCCGAGCCCTTCAGTCCAATCCTCGGCCATAAGTGGCTCAGTGCATGGAGGTAATTGGATTAATGGTGGCGGCAATGGACATCATTCCGTTTGCTCGGTTTCATCTTAGACCACTGCAACTGTGCATGCTCGGAAAGTGGAATGGGGACTATGCAAATTTATCTCCTCCGATAAATCTAGACCAAGAGACCAGAGACTCTCTTCTTTGGTGGTTGTCGCCGGATCTTCTGTCCCAAGGGACGTGTTTCCGCAGACCCTCATGGGTGATAGTGACATCGGACGCCAGTCTACTAGGCTGGGGTGCAGTCTGGAATTCCCTGAAGGCTCAGGGTGTTTGGACTCAGGTGGAGCCTCTACTTCCAATCAATATTCTGGAATTGAGAGCAATATTCAATGCGCTTCAGGCTTGGCCTCAGTTGGCTTCGGCCAAATTCATCAGATTCCAGTCGGACAACATCACGACTGTGGCTTACATCAATCATCAGGGAGGAATGAGGAGTTCCTTAGCAATGACAGAAGTATCCAAGATAATTCAATGGGCGGAGGCCCACTCTTGTTCTCTGTCAGCAACCTACATCCCAGGAGTGGACAACTGAGAAGCTGACTTTTTAAGCCGACAGACATTTCATCCGGGGGAGTAGGAACTCCATCCGGAGGTCTTTGCCTCACTGATTCTCCGATGGGGCAAACGGGAAATGGATCTGATGGCGTCTCGACAGAATGCCAAGCTCCCAAGATACGGATCCAGGTCAAGGGATCCTCAGGCCGAACCTAGCTTATGTGTTTCCACCGTTTCCTCTCCTTCCCATGGTGATTGCTCGGATCAAACAGGAGAGAGCTTCAATAATTCTAATTGCGCCTGCATGGCCACGCAGTACTTGGTATGCAGATCTAGTGGACATGTCCTCTCTGCCTCCGTGGAAACTTCCAGTGAGACAGGACCTTCTCATTCAAGGTCCTTTCCAACATCCAAATCTAATTTCTCTGCAGCTTACTGCCTGGAGATTGAACGCTTGATTTTATCTAAGCGGGGATTTTCTGATTCGGTCATCGATACCTTGATTCAGGCATGTAAGCCTGTCACTAGAAAGATCTATCATAAGATATGGCGTAAATATCTTTTTTGGTGTGAATCCAAGGGCTACTTATGGAGTAAAGTTAGGATTCCCAGGATTCTGTCTTTTCTCCAAGAAGGATTGGAGAAAGGGTTATCAGCGAGTTCCTTAAAGGAACAAATTTCTGCTTTGTCTATTTTGTTACACAAACGTTTGGCAGATGTTCCAGAGGTTCAGTCTTTTTGTCAGGCTCTAACCAGAATTAAGCCTGTGTTTAGACCAATAGCTCCACCCTGGAGTTTAAGTTTAGTTCTTAATGTTCTTCAAGGGGTTCCGTTTGAACCCATGCATTCCATAGATATTAAGTTGTTATCTTGGAAAGTTTTGTTTTTGGTCGCTATTTCTTCTGCCCATAGAGTTTCTGAGCTTTCAGCATTACAATGTGATTCGCCTTATCTTATCTTCCATTCTGATAAGGTGGTTTTACGTACCAAACCTGGTTTCCTTCCTAAGGTTGTTTCTAATAAGAATATTAATCAGGAAATTGTTGTTCCTTCATTATGTCCTAACCCTTCTTCGTATGTTGCATAACCTGGACGTGGTCCGTGCCCTGAAGTTTTACTTGCAGGCGACTAAGGATTTCCGTCAATCATCTTCATTATTCATTGTTTTTCTGTAAAGCGTAGGGGTCAGAAAGCTACGGCTACTGCTCTTTCTTTTTGGCTGAAGAGTATCATCCGTCTGGCGTATGAGACTGCTGGATAGCAGCCTCCTGAAAGAATTACGGCTCATTCTACTAGCGCTATGGCTTCCTCATGGGCATTTAAAAATGATTCTTTTTTAAATGCCCATGAGTCTTTAGACCGCTGCTTCATAACTGCTGTTTCTGGCGAGTCTGAAGACTCGCCAGAAACACGGGCCCACAAGCTCCATTCAGAGCTTGATAAATGGGCCTCAATGACACAACCATATTTGTCAGCAAAAATTTCCCACATTTTGTCCTTTTAAGGCTTAAACATTGGGTTTATACATACAAAACATATGTAATACTTAGTATAGGTTATAGGAACTTAACCTATTCTAAGTGTGTGTTTATGTACCTACAAATGTTATGACTCATAGACCTAAGTATTCTTTGTTTTCTTCCTGCTTGACCTCATCAATTATGCAACAGTTTACCATGTGAGAAGATAATACAAAATTATTTGATTCCATTAACACAAATCTCCCTATCTAGTAACACAATAATACTCACAATCAAAAAATATTAACTGCCTGACAAATTTATTAGTTAAAATATTTTCCTTATATTGGCAGTGAGAGTCCACAAGGACATTCTTAATCTATGGGGATTACTCTACCTGGCCACCAGGAGGAGGCAAAGACACTCCAAACAAAGCTATAAATATCTCTCCCACTTCCCCTACCGCCTCAGTTGTTCTTTGCCTTGTATCATGGAGGTATACAGACAGAGGTGCTCTGTATAGAAGAAAAAAAGTTTAACATGGATTGGCTCTCTCTGAGAGCCGGGGATCATATATCCATGTAAATCTCAATGGAGTATTGGTATATATCATTCTGGTTGATGATGGGTTTCCAATTACTTTTTCCAGTTCTATCTTAAATCCCCTGTCTGATATCGCGGAATCTCTCATACTAAATTACATTGAAATGGTGGAAAAAACAAAATGTATGCTTACTTGATAAATTTCTTTCCGGGCATGGAGAGTCCACAACGTCATTCCAATTACTAGTGGGATATTCAACTCCTGGCCAGCAGGAGCAGACAAAGAGCACCCAAGCATAGCTGTTAAGTGTAACTTACCTTACCATAATGACCCCAGTCATTCAGCCGAAGGAAAATGAAGAAAAAAAAAGAAACACAAGGGTGAAAAGGTGCCTGAGGTTTACTCAAAAAAACTGCCGAATTATATTTAAAAAAGAGGTTGTGGACTCTCCATGCCCGGAAAGAAATTTATCAGGTAAGCATACATTTTGTTTTGTTTCCTATGGCATGGAGAGTCCACGACGTCATTCAAATTACTAGTGAGAACCAATACCCCAGCTAGAGGACACGGAATGAAAAGGGAGGGAGAACAAGGCAGGAGGACCTAAACAGAAGGCACCACCGCTTGAAGAACCTTTCTCCCAAAAGAGGCCTCAGCGAGGCAAAAGTATTACATTTGTAGAATTTGGAAAAAGTATGCAGAGGACCATGTTAACGCCTTGCAAATCTGTTTCACAGAAGATTCATTCTTGAAAGCCCAGGATGAGGAGACAGCCCTAGTGGAATGAGCCGTAATTCTCTCAGGAGGCTGCTGTCCAGCTTTCTCATAAGCAATACAAATCATACTTATTAACCAGAGGGAAAGGGTAGTAAAAGTGGCCTTCTGACCCTTACGCTTTCCAGAGAAAACCACAAACAGGGCAGAAGATTGCCGAAAATCTTTAGTAGCTTGTAGGTAAAATTTTAGAGCATGCACAACAACCAAGTAATGCAAAAGATGTTCCCTATGAGAAGAAGGATTAGGACAAAAAGAAGGAACAACAATTTCCTGATTAATGTTTCGATCCAACACCACCTTAGGGAGAAAACCCAATTTAGTACAAAGGACCACCTTATCTGCATGAAAAATAAGGTACGGGGAATCACACTGCAGAGCTGAACGCTCAGAAACTCTGTGAGCGGAAGAAATAGCAAGAAGAAACAAAACCTTCCAAGATAACAATTTTATATCAACAACATGCATTGGCTCAAATGGAGCCTGTTGCAAAACTTTTAGAACAAGATTAAGAGGCCTATTTATCAAAGGTCTGTCGGACCTGATCCTACAGTGTGGATCAGATCCGACAGACCTCGCTGAATGTGGAGAGCAATACGCTCTCCGTATTCAGCATTGCACCAGCAGTTCTTGTGATCAATGACCGCTTCTGAAAACCCACGTCTAGAACAAACTAGGCGTTCAATCTCCAAGCAGTCAGCTTCAGAGAATCCAGGTTTGGATGGAGGAAAGTACCCTGAATTAGAAGGTCCTTACTCAGAGGTAACCTCCAAGGAGGAAAACATGACATCCTTACCAGATCCGCAAACCAGATCCTGCAAAGCCATGCAGGAGCTATTAGAATTAACGATGCTCTCTCCTGTTGGATACGAGAAATGACTCGTGGAAGGAGAGCAAACGGAGGAAACAGGTATGCCAAAGAGAAGATCCAAGGAACCGCTAGAGCATCTATCAGAGCGGCCTGAGAATCTTTGGACCTTGAACCGTACTTTGGAACCTTGACATTTTGACAAGACGCCATCAGATCCGACTCTGGAACCCCCCACCTGAGAGTCACAATCACCCAGGATGGTCTTAGGAATAATTTACCCTGAGACAGATGGTCCTGTGAAAACCACCAAGATAGAGAGACTCTAGTTAGGGGAAACAGAGCTATCCTCTGCAATAGCTCTGAGTGGTCTCCGTCCCAATGTCTGAGCATGCATAACTGTAGGGGTCTCAGATGTATCCGATCAAACGAAATCATGTCTATGGAAGCAACCATCAGACCAATTACTTCCATACACTGAGCCGCAGATGGACAGGTTGAGGACTTAAGTGACAGGCAGGAAGTCAGAAGTTTAAGCCTCTAACGGAGCCATCATTTGCTTTGAAGACCTACAAGTCTATGAGAAAGCTAAAGCCGCCCAGAGGTCAGCCTTGGGAAGGGATACTTTCATGCCCCCATGGGGTCTTGAACTCTGGTATCTCATGTTGTATCCCATTGACTTTTCACTGAGCCACCAGAGGGCTTTGGATTTCTGACCTTCCTCAGCAAAATCTTCATAGACAGAGAATCCTATAATCGTTCTTAAGAAACACACCCTGGTGTCTGGCGCCAGGGAAATCTTCTCCAGATTCACTTTCCACCTGTGGGAACGTAGAATAGACAATAACATCTTACAAAAAGAAAAGAAGGCACCTGACCCAAGATATAGTCCAGGACAGATACCGCTGTAATTCCTTAACATCTGGCTAGTGCCAGAAGAGTCCCATCGAACCCCTGTAAGATTCAAGGGGTAGAGGCTAAGTCCAAAATTTAGTAATCATCTATGGTAGGAAAGGGACAAAAAAAGGTTAAGAATCCCTAGGGTAGGGGTCGCCAACCTTCGGACCTCAGGGACCACTAAACTCAGAATTTTGAATCCTGTGGATCACTAAAATGATTTGTTTTTAAAATGGTACAAACCTCTAAGATGTATGTATGTATATATATATATATATATATATATATATATGTATACACATACTGTACATAACTACTATAACCATAGCTAAGTTTACATTATGTATATATTTAAACATTTATTATTATTTTTTTTTAAATAATTTTTATTGAGGTTCAATATGAAAAAATAACAGACATATTAAATTGCAAAAGTCAAGTACAGACATTAAGAGAGAACATATCACTCGCAAAATAAACAGTTCTGTTAGATCACTGTTGTGGTAAAATAGTAGAAATAGACCTCACATTTTCTATCTCGTTGCATAAGAAACATAAATTTAACCAGAGTGATATATAGCATAAACATCAAATCATTTTCTATTTTATCATATAAGAAACATAAATTGACCCAGAATGATAGAAAACATATAAATCAAAATGAGGCCCATAATAAAAGGGAAACCATTAGACGTAGATCTAACCACAACAGGACCTCCTAAAGAAGGGCATCTAAGAAATATTCAAACATGGGAGGGAGGGGTAGTAAATCACGGTATGTTGCAAGGAAAACCGCACACGGGGACCCCTAACGCCGTTCCACAGCGTCAGGACACCCCAAAAAGGAACAAAGAGGGGAAAAGGGCAGAGATGGGGGGCGGAGAATAGGTAAATGGCATCAAAATTCACCTAGGGAGGTTAAAAGTGATATATATAAATGATCAATATGGGTTATAAAACTCTTCCAATAAAAAAAACGTTATTAGTGCCTTTAAAATGGACGGGATGGAGCTGACCAAGTTGAATTTGAAACTGACATGAAAACGCTTATACATTTTTGTAAGAGGGAGATAGAATATGCGACAAGTGAGTGTTACATGAACTTGCCATAGGGTTCCTTAAAGATCTAAATTGTAAGTAGTAATAGGCTAGTCACAAGGTGCAACTTTAGCCTAGGCTTTCTGCTTATACAAAGCGTTATAAAGCCATTATTGGTAGAGATATGAGAATAAAGATATGGGGAGGAGCGGATATAAAAAGAGATAACAATAGTTATAGGGAGTTGACATAGGAAATATCTCAACAGGTATTGTAATACAATGTCTGCAAACACTTGTTGCCACATGGGTGCGGGCCCTACACCCACCAGCAACCAAAAAAGGTTAGAGCTTAAAACAGCCTTATCATATTCTGTAGCACTGACACCTGATAGTTACATATACCCATATTGTATCTTATAGTACTGAAGTTTATTAGTTACATATACCCATTACATATCCTGTGGTACTGAAGCTTATTAGTTACATATACCCATATCATATGCTTTAACACTAAAGCCTGTTAGTTACATGTACCCATGTCATATCCTGTAGCACTGAAGCCTATTAGCTACATATACCCATATCATATTCTGTAGTACTGAAGCTTGTTAGTTACATATACCCATATCATAACCTGAATCACTGAAACCTGTTAGTTACATATACCCCTATCATATCCTGTAGCACTGAAGCTTGTTAGTTACATAGCATCAACCAAGCTAGATTTCTGCAGAAAGTGAATGTACCACATTTTGTGTGAGCAAGGGTGTACAATGTATCTTGTCCCCTTTGTAAAGAATATTTTCATAAAGAAAGCCTTTCGCTGGGAAATATATAAAATTAAGCTAAACATAACAGGGATCATACAAATTTTCGGAGGAGCAACTTATATTAATCTGCAAACATATAATTTTTCGGTTCAACACTTGAGAATATAACTACAGGGCTACTGTAAAAAAAGAAAACAAGGAGTCTTATTGCTATAGTTTAGCAGTGGCAAGTAAAATATATATATTAGCACGACAAGCAGTCCCACTAGTCAATGTGAGGGTAAATGTTCAGACTCAAAGTAGTCTTCATATGCTATAGTTCAGGTGCTACAAGAAGGTTCATAGGAAGCTCCAGATTAACCAATGCCTCTTCTGAGGACTGCACTTGTTGTGCGAGGCTCAGTAATAAACACCAACCTGCTGTGACCACTCGGTAATAAAAGTCCCAACTCATTTGCAGTTCACACACTCCGGAGTCATCCAGCACTGTAATTTCTGTGTTATATAGTCCGTGTCTCCCACAAGGATTCCAAGATGTCAGCTGAAATTCAGAGGTCCTGCACAATGCCTGTGCCCATAACCATCTTTCACTGTGCCGCCGCGTGTTTGTCAGCAGTGCTTCTCCTAAGCCTTCATAGAGCACAGCCATCTGCAAGTCGTCCAGTTCAGCAGCGGATTCCAGTTCACTGTCGGCAACCATCAAAGTGATCTCCCTGATATTCTTAATGCCGCATTGTAAACTGTTGTGTACCGGACTTGCAAGAAAAGATGGCGGCTGCCTGGGGTCTAAAACGTCTTCCATCCTGTCACACTTCCTCTCATAAGTGGTCCGGGCAGTTAGAGAGTTAGTTAGAGTAGCGGTAGACTGAGAAAATTGCAGCCAGTGCATTCAAAAGAACGTCGCCATAGCGATCTATCAGTTCATGCATCTGGCTCAAAATGGAGGCTGCTGTGTCATCTTCCATTCCAGGCCAGTGAGAGTTGAAGATCCTGGGATACTAAAGTTAAGGCAAAAATCACTGAGTTTTTCTCCAGAAACAGTGAAAGATTGTCTCTCCATACACCTCCCAAATAGAGTTAGAAGCAAAGAAAATATGTGACAAAGCCTTTAAAAGTAATGGGTACATCAGGAGCTCTGTAAATGTGCGTCTTGTCTCAATGATAGTTGGCTCCGCCCCCCATATTTAAACATTTTTAAGAATTATTTTTTTGGAATTAACTAACTGAATGACAGAACTGAGAGAATACTTCCAAATGACAGCTGAAGGGTGAGTGCCAACTTTTGAGCTGGAAACAGAGAGGCAGAAAGTGGGGAAGAATTATGTTTAAAAGCACCATAAGACTTCCAAGACTTCAAAACTTCTTGTGATCATGGACAGATATTGAAGCCATAAATTAAGTTTATATCAGAAACCTCTCAATATGGATGTGAGCTAACCACGACTGATGTTACTGGCAATTACAATAATACTGGTGAGATATGGCTGATCGGCTGGATGGCAATTACTGAAATTCAGGTGGAATGGCTTTGTGCATGGGAAAATTATTAGAATGAAAAATAATTAATATTTAATAAAAAAAAGAAGGTGGAGGGGAGGAAGACAAACAGTGATGTAAGTCCATCTGAAGGGATTAGGAAAACTACTACAAAGAGACAGGTAAATGGAAGAAAATAAATTAAATATAAGAGAGACATTTTATTTTTAAGATTTTCTTTTCTTTTTAATGACACAATGAGTCCACGGATCATCTTAATTACTATTGGGAATACCACTCCTGCCCTGCAGGAGGCAGCAAAGAGCACCACAGCAAAACTGTTAATATCACCTCTCTTCCCTCCCAACCCAGTCATTCTATTTGCCTACGTTAAGAGCAAGGAGGTGGTAAATTAGTTGTTAGAAAAGATTTTTCAATCAAGAGTTTATTATTTTAAGGTAGTACGGGATTGTGCTGCTTTGTCCTGGGGTGTAGCCATAATCTATATCAGTATCTTCAGTAGAGCAGTGGTGGCTTTAGAGCAATGGGAACTTGTGGGACATAATTCTCACTGCGCCTCCCATACTGATGCTGCTCTAACTCTGAAAAACTGAGAAGTCTTACTCAGTCCTTTCTTTTTGTCACAGGTCCATGTGAGGGAGAGGAACTCTCAAACCTGGGACCTGCCTTGCTATCAGGCAGAAAATGAGGTAAGTGCTGACTTTGATTTTCTGGGATAACAGAGTTCAGAAAAAGTTGGGCACATTACTTCATATAAGGATGCCTTTATTAAGAAATGGGCACTTTATGTTATAATACATAAATTCTCCTTGTTATCAGGAGACACTATATGACAGCAGAGTCGCAGGCATTGGGGAAGGTAATGCTTTTGGCGGTGAATATATCTCCCGGCATTTACTTTATTAAGTATACAGAACAGGAGATCATTACATTGGCTACGCCCATAATGGGCGGGACAAGAGGAGGTGGCAATAGTGTATGCGCATCTTTTCTCTTGTAAGATGTATCGAGTCCACGGATTCATCCATATTTGTGGGATATTCTCCTTCCCTACAGGAAGTGGCAAAGAGAGCACCCACAGCAGAGCTGTCTATATAGCTCCTCCCTTAGCTCCACCCCCCAGTCATTCTCTTTGCTTACTCTAAGTACTAGGAAGGGCAGAGTGAGTGTGGTGACAAAAATGTTAGTTTTTATTTTCTCAAGCAAAAGTTTGTTATTTTAAATGGTACCGATGTGTACTATTTACTCTCTGGCAGAAAAGGGATGAAGATTTCTGCAAGGAGGATGATGATCTTAGCACTTTGTAACTAAGATCCACTGCTGTTCTCACAAGGCCTGAAGAGTACAGGAAAACTTCAGTTGGGGGAACAGTTTGCAGGCTAAACTGCATTGAGGTATGTTCAGTCTATTTTTTTCTAGACAGACTGTGACACTTAGTAGGAATCCTAGCTTGCATTAAGGGCTCATTAGTTACTGGTGACACTGATAGGAAAAAACGTTTTTGTTTTTTATTAAAAAAATGCAAATATAACGTTTTTTTGAGGGACTTTAAGGGGTCATTGTGGCTTGGTTAAGGGTTATTAACCCACATGACTAGTTTAGGAAACACTCTGTGTTTCTTTTAGGCCCCATAACATCGAGTGAGGTGGGAGGGGGCTATTTTCGCGCCTCAGTTGCGCAGTTTCTTTTCCTCAGAGACATCCAGCTACTTCTCCAGAGGTTCCTACTGTGTTTGAGGGCTGTAAAGAAGTTTTTTCCCCACAAATCGTTTATAAAGGGCAGGTAGGCGCCACAGCAGAGCTGTGGCAAGGTGCTGAACGGTTTTTACCGGTTTTTGACGTTTTGTCAATCCGGTTTTTACATTAAGGGGTTATTTGTTTATTTGCATAGCTGTGAAAAGTGTTATTTGCTTTGATTAAAGTGTTTTCCAAGCTTGCTTGTTACATTACTAGCCTGTTTAACATGTCTGATACCAAGGAAAATCCTTGTTCAATGTGTTTAGAAGTCATTGTGGAACCCCCTCTTAGAATGTGTCCCACTTGCACTGATATGTCTATAAATTATAAAGCATATATTAGCACTTAAAAATATTGCATTAGATGATTCTCAGACAGAAGGAAATGAGTGTTTAACATCTAGCTCTCCCCAAGTGTCACAACCAGTAACGCCCGCACAAGTGACGCCTAGTACCTCTACTGCATCGAATTCATTTACTTTACAAGACATGGCCACAGTTATGAATACAACCCTCACAGAGGTTTGATCCAAACTGCCTGGTTTACAAGGAAAGCGTGACAGCTCTGGGTTAAGAACAAATGCTGAGCCGTCTGACGCTTTAGTAGCCGTATCCGATATACACTCACAATGTTCTGAAGTAGGGGTAAGGTATTTGTTATCTGAGGGAGAAATTTCTGATTCAGGAAAGACACTCCCTCAGACAGATTTTGATATGACGGCATTTAAATTTAAGCTTGAACACCTCCGCTTATTGCTCAGGGAGGTATTAGCGACTCTAGATGATTGTGACCCTATAGTGGTCCCAGAGAAATTGTGTAAAATACTTAGAGGTTCCTGTAGGATAGACCACGTATTCCGTTCTCTCCCCCTCCTGTTTTTAAGAAAATGTTTCCCATATCTGACACCATGCGGGACTCGTGGCAGACGGTCCCTAAGGTGGAGGGAGCTATTTCTACTCTGGCTAAGCGTACAACTATACCTATCGAAGACAGTTGTGCTTTCAAAGATCCTATGTATAAAAAATTAGAGGGTCTCCTGAAGAAAATTTTTGTTCATCAAGGTTTTCTTCTCCAACCTATTGCGTGCATTGCTCCTGTAACTACTGCAGCTGCTTTCTGGCTCTTCAGAGGATATTATGGACAGAATTAAGGCCCTTAAGTTGGCTAATTCTTTCATTACAGATGCCGCTTTCAAACTGGCTTAATTAGCAGCAAATAATTCAGGTTTTGCCATTTTAGCACGCAGGGCATTATGGCTTAAGTCCTGGTCTGCTGATGTGTCATCAAAATCTAAACTTTTGAACATCCCTTTCAATGGAAAGACCCTATTCGGGCCTGAACTGAAAGAGATTATTTCAGACATCACTGGAGGGAAAGGCCATGCCCTCCCTTGGTATAGAACAAATAAAATGAGGACCAAACAAAATAATTTACGTTCCTTTCGGAACTTCAAGGGTGGTCCCGCTTCGGCTTCCCCTGCTGTAAAGCAAGAGGGAATTTTGCCCAATCCATGTCAGTCTGGAGACCTAACCAGGCTTGGAACAAGGGTAAACAGGCCAAGAAGCCTGCAGCTGTCTCTAAGACAGCATGAAGGGGTATCCCCCGATCCGGGACTGGATCTAGTAGGGGGCAGACTCTCTTCGCTCAGGCTTGGGCAAGAGATATTCACAATTCCTGGGCCTTAGAAATTGTATCCCATGGATATCTTCTGGACTTCAAAGACTCTCCCCCAAGGGGGAGATTTCACATTTCTCTTACATGGTGTATCCAGTCCATGGATTCATCCTTACTTGTGGGATATTCTCAATCCCTACAGGAAGTGGCAAAGAGAGCACACAGCAGAGCTGTCCATATAGCTCCCCTCAGGCTCCGCCCCCCCAGTCATTCTCTTTACCGCTCTAACAAGTAGCATCTCCACGGGAGGGTAAAGTGAATGTGGTGTTAGATTTGTAGTTTTTATTTCTTCAATCAAGAGTTTGTTATTTTAAAATAGTGCTGGTTTGTACTATTTACTCTGAGGCAGAAAGTGATGAAGATTTCTGCTGAGAGGAAAAAGATTTTAGCATGTTGTAACTAAAATCCATTGCTGTTCCCACACAGGACTGTTGAGTACCGGAGAACTTCAGTTGGGGGGAACAGTTTGCAGGCTTAACTGCTTAACGTATTCTCAGTCACTTTTTTTCTAACAAGACTTGGTAATGCTAGAAGACTGACAGAAATCCCCATGTGGGAAGGTAAGCCATATTCTGAGACTCAGTATAGAAGGATGGCTTAGTTTAAGGGCTTAAATCTCTGGTGGACAATGTTATGGGGAAAATCGATTATTTTATTACTATAATCTGATATTTGCACAAGTGTTTATTAAGTTTGAAACACTTTTTGGGGTTTTTATACGCCTGGCATATTTTTAGACACCTAATTTGGCTTAGGAAGGCCCCACAACTCTGGAGTGAAGAGGGAGGTGGCCTGCTTCAATTTGCTCCGGTTTGGGCAATAAGGGGTTAATTGTCTTGAAACTTAGTGTGCAATCATTTCAAAGCATTAGGATCATATGGTGAAAATTTCATAAAGATTGGATGTTTTTTTGAGATTTGGTAAAAAAGTGTGCGCTTTTTATTATTTAAAGGCACAGTACCGTTTTTTCAAAAAGTGTATTTTACTGTATTTGAGTGCTGTCTAAGTCTGTCTAACATGTCTGAGCCTACAGATAGACCCTGTTCTATGTGTTTAAAAGCCATGGCGGTACCCCCATTGCATTTGTGTTTAAAGTGTGCTAAGGTATCTAAACATTTTAATGACCATGCAGTGACGCTTAAAAATGTAGCCCAAGATGATTATTTGACGGAAGGTAATGAGGATAGTCCTCCTTCCTCTCCCCATGTGTCGACACCAGTTACGCCCGCACAAGCGTTGCCTAGTACCTCTAGCGCATTGGCCCCTATTACATTACAACAATTAGCAAACTATCCAAACTGCCAGTTTTTCCAAAGAAGCGTGATAGCTCAGTTTTAAGAACAGAGGATGAGCAATCAGAAGCTTTGGATGATTTATCTGTTGTACCCTCACCACACTCTGAAATGGCAGTGAGGGATGGTCTGTCCGAGGTAGAAATTTCTGACACAGGAAAAGTTTCTCAGCGGGCAGAGTCAGATTCCTTAGCGTTTAAATTTAAGCTGGAACACCTCCGCGACCTGCTTAAGGAGGTTTTAGCTACGCTGGTTGATTGTGACCCCATGGTGGTCCCAGAAAAATTGTGTAAAATGGACAGGTTTTTAAAGGTCCCTGTATACACTGATGCGTTTTCGATCCCGAAGAGGGTGGCGGATATTGTGACTAGGGAGTGGGAGAGACCAGGTGTACCTTTTGTTCCCCCCCTATCTTTAAGAAAATGTTCCCCATAAATGACCCCAGGCGGGACGCGTGGCAGACGGTCCCTAAGGTAGAGGGAGCAGTTTCAACACTTGCTAAGCGTACAACTATACCAATAGAAGACAGTTGTGCTTTTAAAGACCCTATGGATAAAAAAATTGGAAGGTTTGCTGAAGAAAATCTTTGTTCAGCAAGGTTTCCTTCTTCAGCCAATAGCCTGCATTATTCCTGTAACTACTGCAGCGGCTTTTTGGTTTGAGGCGCTGGAGGAGTCGCTCCAGAGGGAGACTTCATATGACGAAGTCATGGATAGAATTCATGCTCTAAAGCTGGCTAATTCTTTTATCACTGATGCCGCTTTCCAATTAGCTAAGTTAGCGGCGAAAAATTTGGGTTTTGCCATTATGGTGCGAAGAGCGCTTTGGCTCAAATCATGGTCGGCTGACGTGTCGTCCAAAACAAAGTTACTAAACATTCCTTTCAAGGGAAAGACCCTTTTTGTTCCTGAGTTGAAAGAAATTATAGCGGATATCACTGGGGGGAAGGGCCATGCCCTCCCGCAGGATAGACCGTTCAAGACCAAAAACAAGGCTAATTTTTGCTCCTTTCGCAACTTCAGGAGCGGACCTGCTGCAACCTCTGCTGTCGCAGAGCAAGATAACGCTTCACAGCCCAAAGCAACCTGGAAACCCTTGCAGGGCTGGAATAAGGGTAAACAGGCCAAGAAGCCTGTGCCTGCTACCAAGACAGCATGAAGGGGTAGCCCCCGATCCGGGACCGGATCTAGTAGGGGGCAGACTTTCTCTCTTTGCTCAGGCTTGGGCAAGAGATGTTCCAGATCCCTGGGCATTAGAAATTGTTGCTCAGGGGTATCTTCTAGATTTCAAGGACTCTCCCCCAAGGGGAAGGTTCCACATTTCTCGTTTGTCTTCAGACCAGACAAAGAAACAGGCGTTCTTACGCTGTTTAGAAGATCTTCTAAAGATGGGAGTGATACACCCAGTTCCAATTGCAGAACAAGGACTGGGTTTTTACTCAAACCTGTTTGTAGTTCCCAAAAAGGAAGGAACTTTCAGGCCGATCCTGGATCTAAAGATTCTAAACAAATTCCTCAGAGTTCCATCTTTCAAAATGGAAACCATTCGGACAATCTTGCCGATGATCCAGGAAGGTCAATATATGACTACCGTGGATCTAAAGGATGTGTACCTACATATTCCTATCCACAAAGATCATCATCAGTTCCTAAGGTTCGCCTTTCTGGACACGCATTACCAGTTCGTGGCCCTTCCTTTCGGGTTGGCCACCGCTCCCAGAATTTTCACAAAGGTGCTAAGGTCCCTTCTAGCGGTACTAAGACCGCGGGGCATTGCAGTAGCACCTTACCTAGACGACATCTTAATACAGGCGTCGTCTTTTCACAGAGCCATGGCTCATACGGACATTGTTCTGGCCTTTCTAAGGTCTCACGGGTGGAAGGTGAACGTAGAAAAGAGTTCTCTGTCCCCGCTCACAAGGGTTCCCTTCCTGGGAACACTAATAGACTCGGTAGAAATGAAAATATTTCTGACAGAGGTCAGGAAGTCAAAGCTTTTAAATACTGTACTTGCCGAGTTCTTCATTCCATTCCTCGGCCTTCTGTGGCTCAGTGCATGGAGGTAATCGGATTAATGGTTGCGGCAATGGACGTTGTCCCTTTTGCCCAAATTCATCTAAGACCACTGCAACTGTGCATGCTCAAACAGTGGAATGGGGATAATGCAGATTTGTCTCCTCAAATACAAATGGACCAGAAAACCAGAGACTCTCTTCTCTGGTGGTTGTCTCTGGATCACCTATCTCAGGGAATGAGCTTCCGCAAACCGGAGTGGATCATTGTCACGACCGATGCCAGTCTGTTAGGCTGGGGTGCGGTCTGGGACTCCCTGAAAGCTCAGGGTCTATGGTCTCGGGAAGAATCTCTTCTCCCGATAAACATTTTGGAACTGAGAGCGCTATTCAATATGCTCCAGGCATGGCCTCATCTAGCGGAGGCCAAATTCATCAGATTTCAGTTGGACAACATCACGACTGTAGCGTACATCAATCATCAGGGAGGAACAAAGAGTTCCCTAGCGATGAAGGAAGTAACCAAGATCATCAAATGGGCGGAGGATCACTTCTGCCATCTATCTGCAATTCACATCCCAGGAGTAGACAACTGGGAGGCGGATTTTCTGAGTCGTCAGACTTTCCATCCGGGGGAGTGGGAACTCCACCCGGAGGTTTTTGCTCAGCTGACCCAGCTATGGGGCATTCCAGAATTGGATCTGATGGCGTCCCGTCAGAACACCAAACTTCCCCTTTACGGATCCAGGTCCAGGGATCCCAAGGCGGCATTGATAGATGCTTTAGTAGCGCCTTGGTCATTCAGTCTAGCTTATGTCTTTCCACCATTTCCTCTTCTCCCTCGGCTAGTAGCCAGAATCAAACAGAAGAAGGCTTCGGTAATTCTGATAGCGCCTACGTGGCCACGCAGGACTTGGTATGCAGACCAAGTGGACATGTCATCGGTTCCACCATGGAAACTGCCATCGAGGCAGGATCTTCTAATACAAGGTCCATTCAAGCATCCAAATCTAGTTTCTCTGAAACTGACTGCTTGGAGATTGAACGCTTAATTCTAGCTAAGCGTGGGTTCTCTGAATCAGTTATAGATACTCTTCTCCAGGCCAGAAAGCCTGTCACCAGGAAAATTTACCATAAGATATGGCGGAAATATCTTTGTTGGTGTGAATCCAAGGGTTACTCGTGGAGTAAGATTAGGATTCCGAGGATATTGTCTTTACTCCAAGAAGGATTGGAGAAAGGTTTGTCAGCTAGTTCTTTAAAGGGACAGATATCTGCTCAGTCTATCCTGTTACACAAGCGTCTGGCAGCTGTACCAGACGTTCAGGCATTTGCACAGGCCCTAGTTAGAATCAAGCCTGTCTACAAACCTGTGGCTCCTCCTTGGAGTCTAAATTTAGTTCTTTCAGTTCTTCAAGGGGTTCCATTTGAACCTTTACATTCCATAGATATTAAGTTATTATCTTGGAAAGTTTTGTTTTTGGTAGCTATTTCTTCTGCTCAAAGAGTTTCTGAATTGTCTGCTTTGCAGTGTAATTCACCCTATCTGGTGTTCCATTCAGATAAGGTTGTTTTGCGTACCAAACCTGGTTTTCTTCCAAAAGTGGTTTCTAATAAGAATATTAACCAGGAAATCATTGTTCCTTCTCTGTGCCCTAATCCAGTTTCTAAGAAGGAACGACTGTTACACAATCTTGATGTGGTTCGTGCTTTAAAATTCTATTTAAATGCAACTAAAGATTTCAGACAAACATCATCCTTGTTTGTTGTTTATTCTGGTAAGAGGAGAGGTCAGAAAGCGACTGCTACCTCTCTTTCCTTCTGGCTGAAAAGCATCATCCGATTGGCTTATGAGACTGCTGGACAGCAGCCTCCTGAACGAATTACAGCTCATTCCACCAGAGCTGTGGCTTCCACATGGGCTTTCAAGAATGAGGCTTCTGTTGAACAGATTTGTAAAGCAGCGACTTGGTCTTCACTGCATACATTTGCCAAATTTTACAAATTCGATACTTTTACTTCTTCGGAGGCTATTTTTGGGAGAAAGGTTTTGCAAGCAGTGGTGCCTTCCGTTTAGGTTACCTGACTTGTTCCCTCCCTTCATCCGTGTCCTAAAGCTTTGGTATTGGTATCCCACAAGTAAGGATGAATCCGTGGACTGGATACACCATGTAAGAGAAAACAGAATTCATGCTTACCTGATAAATTACTTTCTCTTACGTTGTATCCAGTCCACGGCCCGCCCTGGCAATTTAGTCAGGTTCAAATTTATTTTTGTAAAATTACAGTCACCACTGCACCCTATGGTTTCTCCTTTTTCTCCTAAATGTCGGTCGAATTACTGGGGGGGGCGGAGCCTGAGGGGAGCTATATGGACAGCTCTGCTGTGTGCTCTCTTTGCCACTTCCTGTAGGGATTGAGAATATCCCACAAGTAAGGATGAATCCGTGGACTGGATACACCGTAAGAGAAAGTAATTTATCAGGTAAGCATAAATTCTGTTTTCTTAATTGTCTGCAAACCAGACAAAGAGAGAGGCGTTCTTACGCTGTGTAGAAGACCTACATGCCATGGGAGTAATCCACCCAGTTCCAAAAGCGGAACAAGGGCTAGGGTTTTACTCAAACCTGTTTGTGGTTCCCAAAAAAGAGGGAACTTTCAGACCAATCTTGGATCTCAAAATTCTAAACAAATTCCTTAGAGTACCATCATTCAAGATGGAGACTATTCGGACTATTCTACCGTTGATCCTGGATGGTCAATTTATGACTACCGTGGACTTAAAGGATGCGTATCTACACATCCCTATTCACAGAGGTCATCATCAATTCCTCAGATTTGCCTTTCTGGACAGGCATTACCAGTTCGTGGCCCTTCCCTTCGGGTTGGCCACGGCTCCCAGAATTTTCACAAAAGTGCTAGGGTCCCTTTTGGCGGTGCTAAGGCAGCGGGGCATAGCAGTTGCCCCTTATCTAGACGACATCTTAATTCAGGCGTCGACTTTCCAACTAGCCAAGTCTCACACAGACATCGTGTTGGCTTTTCTGAGATCTCACGGGTGGAAGGTGAACATAAAAAAGAGTTCTCTCTTCCCTCTCACAAGAGTTTCCTTCCTAGGGACTCTGATAGACTCGGTAGAAATGAAAATATTTCTGATGGAAGTCAGAAAATCAAAACTCTTAACCACTTGCCGAGCTCTTCATTCCATTCCTCGGCCATCAGTGGCTCAGTGCATGGAGGTAATCGGACTCATGGTAGCGGCAATGGACATAGTTCCTTTTGCTCGCCTACACCTCAGACCACTGCAACTATGCATGCTCAAACAGTGGAATGGGGATTATGCAGATTTATCTCCTCAACTGCATCTGGACCAGGAGACCAGAGATTCTCTTCTCTGGTGGTTGTCTAAGGACCACCTGTCTCAGGGAATGTGTTTCCGCAGGCCAGAGTGGCTCATAGTAATGACAGTTGCCAGCCTGTTAGGCTAGGTTGCAGTCTGGAACTCCCTGAAAGCACAGGGCTTATGGTCTCCGGAGGAAACTCTCCTCCCGATAAACATTCTAGAACTGAGAGCGATATTCAATGCGCTTCAGGCGTGGCCCCAGCTTGCTGCGGCCAAATTCATCAGATTTCAGTCGGACAACATCACGACTGTAGCTTATATCAATCATCAAGGAGGAACACAGAGTTCTCTAGCGATGATGGAGGTAACCAAAATAATTTGATGGGCGGAGGATCACTCTTGCCATCTCTCAGCAATCCATATTCCAGGAGTAGAGAACTGGGAGGCAGATTTCCAAAGTCGTCAGACTTTTCATCCGGGGGAGTGGGCGCTCCATCCCGAAGTATTTGCCCAGCTGACTCAGCTATGGGGCACACCAGAATTGGATCTGATGGCGTCCCTTCAGAATGCCAAACTTCCTCGTTACGAGTCCAGGTCCCGGGATCCCCAAGCGGTACTGATAGATGCTCTAGCAGTGCCCTGGTCCTTCAATCTGGCATATGTATTTCCACCGTTTCCTCTCCTCCCACATCTGGTTGCCAGAATCAGGCAGGAGAGAGCTTTGTGATTCTGATAGCATCTGCGTGGCCACGCAGGACTTGGTATGCAGACCTAGTGGACATGTCATCGGTTCCACCGTGGACTCTGCCAATGAGGCAGGACCTTCTAATCCAAGGTCCATTCACGCACCCAAATCTAATTTCTCTGCGTCTGACTGCTTGGAGATTGAACGCCTGATTCTATCAAAGCGTGGTTTCTCTGAGTCGGTCATTGATACCCTGATTCAAGCTAGAAAGCCTGTCACCAGGAAGATCTATCATAAGATTTGGCGCAAATATTTTTATTGGTGTGAATCCAAGGGTTACTCATGGAGTAAGATTAGGATTCTTAGAATATTGTCCTTTCTCCAAGAAGGATTGGAGAAGGGATTATCAGCTAGTTCCTTAAAAGGACAAATATCTGCTTTGTCTATTCTTTTGCACAAACGTCTGACAGATGTCCCAGACGTTCAAGCCTTTAGTCAGGCCTTGGTTAGGATCAAGCCTGTATTTAAACCTGTTGCTCCGCCATGGAGCCTAAACTTAGTTCTTAAAGTTCTTCAAGGGGTTCCATTTGAACCCATGCATTCCATAGATATTAAGCTTCTATCTTGGAAAGTTTTGTTTTTAGTAGCTATCTCTTCGGCTCGAAGAGTTTCTGAGTTATCTGCTTTACAGTGTGATTCACCTTACCTTGTTTTCCATGCAGATAAGGTGGTTTTGCATACCAAATCTGGGTTTCTTCCTAAGGTTGTTTCTAATAGGAATATCAATCAGGAGATTGTTGTTCCTTCACTGTGTCCTAATCCTTCATCAAAGAAGGAACGTCTGTTGCACAATCTTGATGTGGTTCGTGCTTTAAAGTTCTACTTACAAGCAACTAAAGATTTCCGTCAAACATCTTCATTGTTTGTTGTTTATTCTGGTAAACGGAAAGGTCAAAAGGCTACGGCTACCTCTCTTTCCATTTGGTTGAAAAGCATCATCCGTTTGGCTTATGAGACTGCTGGGCAGCAGCCTCCTGAAAGAATTTCTGCTCATTTTACTAGAGCAGTGGTTTCCACATGGGCTTTTAAAAATGAGGCTTCTGTTGAAAAGATTTGTAAGGCGGCGACTTGGTCTTCGCTTCATACTTTTTCCAAATTTTACAAATTCTATACTTTTGCTTCTTCGGAGGCTATTTTTGGGAGAAAGGTTCTACAAGCAGTGGTGCCTTCCGTTTAAGGTACCTGTCTTGTCTCTCCCTTCATCCGTGTCCTAAAGCTTTGGTATTGGTATCCCACAAGTATGGATGAATCCATGGACTCGATACATCTTACAAGAGAAAACAGAATTTATGCTTACCTGATAAATTTCTTTCTCTTGTGATGTATCGAGTCCACGGCCCGCCCTGTCTATTTAAGACAGGTAGTATATTTTTCTTTTAAAAAACTTCAGTTACCACTGCACTCTATAGTTTCTCCTTTTTCATCCTAGCCTTCGGTCGAATGACTGGGGGCTGGAGCTAACGAGGAGCTATATAGACAGCTCTGCTGTGGGTGCTCTCTCTGCCACTTCCTGTTGGGAAGGAGAATATCCCACAAGTATGGATGAATCCGTGGACTCGATACATCACAAGAGAAAGAAATTTATCAGGTAAGCATAAATTCTGGTGGTTGTAGATGTGTAACAGATTTTGGGGGTCAAAGTTAGAAAAAGTGTGTTTTTTTTTTTTCATCATATTTTATAATTTTTTTACTAGTAAATTATAAGATATGATAAAAATAATGGTATCTTTAGAAAGTCAATTTAATGGTGAGAAAAACGGTATATAATATGTGTAGGTATAGTAAATGAGTAAGAGGAAAATTACAGCTAAACACGAACACCACAAAAATGTAAAAATAGCCCTCGTCCCAAACGGACAGAAAATGGAAAAGTGCTGTGGTCCTTAAGGGGTTAATAGTTCAATGTGTTTCAATGATTGAATCGTCTTTCTCAAGAGCAGAATTAAAAAGGTTAAAAGGTTGCAACCTTTTATCCTTTCTAATTCTGCTATTGAGAATTTGGGGTGGGGGGCTCTTTTATTTTCATAGGGATTAGGTTTACATTTTTTTGTGTGATAACTTTTGTTTATTTCATGTAATGTTAGACTTTCTTATTTTTTGTAATTTTAGCTTAATTTAAGTTTATTTTTTTATTTTTAAAGTAATGTTAAGTTTTTATTTTATTTGTAATTTAGGATTATTTTAATTTATGTAATGGGGTTTATTTAAGGGGTGTTAGGTTAGGGGGCTTAGTGATTAGTTGTTTGCGTTGTGGGGTTTGGCAGTTTAGGGGTTAATAGATTTATTAGTTTAATTGCGATGTGGGTTAGTGGCTGATTAGAGGTTAATAGTTTAAATAGATAGTTTGCGTTGTGGGGGCATTGCGTATTAGGGCTTAGTCAATTTAATAGTTACTTGAGGTTACTTCCTTTGTGGAAGTGCTTTCCTGTACGTGCTAGGAGATTTTTCACAGGAATGGGATAAGTTTGGAATTCCTTTTTCCCCATCCCCTGTCTTTACAAAGATTTTCCTGTCTCCGTCTTGATTAAATATTGTGACGCACGGTGCCTAAAGTAGTAGGGCATTTCTACTTTGGCTAAAAGAGCTACGATTCCTAGAGAGTATAGTCGTTTTGGTCAGGAGTCAAGGGTTTTAGCTGGGGGCTTCAATGGAAGTTGTATTGCCACTATGCCACTACTTTTGCTTCTTCGGAGGCTATTTTTGGGAGAAAGGTTCTACAAGCAGTGGTGCCTTCCGTTTAAGGTACCTATCTTGTCCTTCCCTTCATCCGTGTCCTAAAGCTTTGGTATTGGTATCCCACAAGTATGTATGAATCCGTGGACTCGATACATCTTACAAGAGAAAACATAATTTATGCTTACCTGATAAATTTATTTCTATTGTGATGTATCGAGTCCGCGGCCCGCCCTGTTTATTTAAGACAGGCAGTATATTTTTATTTAAAAAACTCAGTCACCACTGCACCCTATAGTTTCTCCTTTTTCTTCCTAGCCTTCGGTCGAATGACTGGGGGGTGGAGCTAAGGGAGGAGCTATATAGACAGCTCTGCTGTGGGTGCTCTCTTTGCCACTTCCTGTAGGGAATGAGAATATCCCACAAGTATGGATGAATCCGTGGACTCGATACATCACAAGAAAAATAAATTTATCAGGTCAGCATAAATTATGTTTTTCCCTTCACTTCCGACAACGGAGGGGGAAGTTCTTATGTGACCTCTTTCTAATATGCATCTCATAACTCATATGCGCATTTAGACAGAGACTGTACTCTTCTGCTGCTACGAGTGTCAAATCTGACAGTGTGAGAACGGCTCCTGCTCAGAGGTTTCAGCGGTCAAGTAGGCACCTCAGCAAAGTATTGCTGAGGTGTAGAGGTGCTTTGCAGTGTTAATCTAGCCTTCTATCCTGTCTAGCTTTAATAAATAATTAAAAGGAAAAAAGTTACCGTTTAAAATTTACTTTTTCTGAAAAATTGTTTCATTGTGAGTCAGAATGGACCGAGAGGCCTTACAAACTGTCACTTGTTCCTTATGTTTTGATGCCAATGTGCAACCGCCAATCCCTTTCTGTTCCTCATGTATTGAGAAAACTTTAAGCTACAGGTATAGAATTTTTTCTGAGCCAACATTTTCTAAAGAGGATGCTGTTCAGGAATCTAATGACAATGTTCAATATATGCCTCATCTTTCTCCTCAAGCGTCCCAAATTTTACCGCCCTCACATGCAGTGCCCTGCGTTTCCTCTCTAGCTCCCGCTGGAGTTACTTTAAAAGACATCGCTTCTCTCATGTCTTCTGCAGTTTTAGATGCGTTGTCTGCTTTTCCTATGTTACAGGGAAAGTGTAAGAGAAAAATCAGACAATCAGTAAGCAAGGTTTCTGACGCAGTTATTGCTATTGCAGATGCCTCCTCCCAGAAGCCTGAGAAGGGGATACTGTAGTAGCATCTGAAGCTGAGATTTCAGATTCTGACAGTGTAATTCCTCTTACTGATACTGAAGTAGTATTCTTCAGGTTTAAGCTAGAACACCTCCGTCTGCTACTTAAGGAGGTGTTAGCTACATTGGACGACAGCGACTCCACGGTCGTTGTTAATCCTAAGAAATCCAGTAAACTTAACAAATATTTCGAGGTATCTTCCTCAATAGATGTGTTTCCGGTACCAGACCGAGCTTCTGAGATCATTACTAATGAGTGGGAGAGACCTGGTATCCCTTTTTCTCCATTTCCTATATTTAAAAAGATGTTCCCCATAGCCGACTCTGTCAAGGAGGCTTGGCAAACAGTCCCCAAGGTGGAAGGGGCGGTTTCCACTCTGGCTAAGAGAAGTACTATACCCATAGAGGATAGTTGTGCTTTTAAAGATCCTATGGACAAAAAATTAGAGGGGTTACTCAAAAAGATATATATACACCAGGGTTTACAATGGTAACCAGCTGTGTGCATTGCTACTGTTACCAGTGCGGCAGCATATTGGTTTGATGCATTGTCTGATGCTATTAGGACAGACACTCCCCTGGATGAGATCCAGGATAGGATAATAGCTCTTAAATTGGCTAATTCCTTTATGATGGATGCTTCCCTTCAAACTGGGAGCAAAGGTTTTAGGTTTCTCTGTTCTAGCACGCAGAGCCTTATGGTTAAAACCTTGGTCTGCGGATGTATCCTCTAAGTCTAAGCTTCTAGAGATTTCTTACAAGGGAAAAACCTTGTTTGGACCTGGCTTGACGGAAATAATTTCTGATATTACGGGAGGTAAGGGTCATCTTTTCCCGCAGGATAAGAGAAACAAACAGATGGGAAGTCAGAGTAATTTTGTTCCTTTTGACATTTCAATTGAAATTCTTCCTCTTGCGCTTCCAAGCAGGAACAGTCTAAGCCATCATGGAGACCCAATCAGTCTTGGAATAAGGGGAAACAATCCAAGAAGCCTGCTTTTGAATCAAAGACAGCATGAAGGGAATGCCCCCGATCCGGGACTGGATCTTTTAGGGGGCAGACTTTCCTTCTTCGTTCAGGCTTAGGTTCGAGATGTTCCTGATCCCTGTTGACATAGAGTTCAAAAGTTTTCCTCCCAGAGGCAGGTTCCTGCTTAAAGATTATCTGTAGCCCAGATAAAAAGAGATGCATTCTTACACTGTGTAAAAAACCTCTCCGACCTGGGAGTAATAGTTCCTGTTCTGATACAGGGGCAGGGATTTTATTCCAATCTGTTTGTGGTTCCCAAAAAAGAGGGAATCTTCAGACCAATTTTAGAACTCAAGAGTGTAAACAAATTCCTCAGAGTACTGTCCTTCAAGATGGAAACTATTCGTCCCATTCTTCCTTTGGTCCAAGAGGGCCAATTCATGACAACAGTGGATTTAAAGGACGGGTACCTACATGTTCTATTCACAAGGATCATCACAAGTTTCTAAGGTTTGCCTTTCTAGACAAACACTTCCAATTTGTGGCTCTTCCCTTTAGTCTTGCTGCAGCTACCAGAATTTTCTCAAAGGTTCTGGGATCGCTGTTGGCCGTGCTTCGGTTACGGGGCATTGCAGTGGCGCCCTATCTGGACGACATCCTGGTCCAGGCGCCATCCTTTCAACAAGCAAGATTCCACACGGAAATGTTGTTGGAAGGTAAATTTGGAAAAGAGCTGCTTAGTTACAAACACATGGGTATCTTTCTTAGGAACAATAATAGATTCCCTATCAATGAAGATTTTTCTGACAGAAGTCAGGAAATCAAAGATTTTCGATACTTGTCTAGTTCTGCAGGCCACTCCTCGGCCATCAGTGGCTCAGTGCATGGAGGTAATCAGGCTGATGGTGGCGGCAATGGACATCATCCCGTTTGTTCGGTTTCACCTCAGACCTCTGCAGTTAAACATGCTCAAACAATGGAATGGAGATTATGCAGACTTGTCTCCTCAAATACTACTGGGGCAGGAGACAAGGGATTCTCTTCAATGGTGGTTGTCTCTAGATCATCTCTTCCAGGGAACCTGCTTTCGCAGACCATCTTGGGTGATAGTGACAACAGACGCCAGCCTATTAGGATGGGGAGCAGTCTGGGGATCTCTAAAGGCTCAGGGAGTTTGGACTCAGTCAGAGTCTGTTCTTCCTATAAACATTCTGGAGCTGAGAGCAGTCTTCAATGCTCTTCTGGCCTGGCCCCTGTTAGCCTCGGTCCAGTTTATCAGGTTCCAATCGGACAACATAACTTCAGTGGCTTACATCAATCATCAAGGAGGAACAAGGTGTTCCTTAGCGATGACAGAGGTAACCAAAATAATTCAGTGGGCGGAAACCCACTCTTGCTGTCTGTCGGCGATCCACATCCCAGGAGTGGACAACTGGGAGGCGGACTTTCTGAGCAGGCAGACCTTTCATCCGGGGAATGGGAATTCCATCCAAAAGTGTTTTCCTGCCTGATCCTCAAATGGGGTCAGCCGGAATTGGATTTCATGGCATCTCGGCAGAATGCCAAGCTTCCAAGGTACGGGTCGAGGTCCAGGGACCCTCAGGCGGTACTGATAGATGCCCTGGCGGCACCTTGGACCTTCAGTCTAGCATACCTATTTCCTCCGTTTGCTCTTCTTCCTCGGGTCATTGCTCGAATCAAGCAGGAGAGGGCCTCGGCTATCCTCATTGCATCAGCTTGACCTTGCAGGATTTGGTATGCGGATCTGGTGGACATGTCGTCTCTTACACCTTAGAGACTTCCGTTGAGGAAGGACCTTCTACTTCAAGGGCCCTTCCTTCACCAAAATCTAGTTTTCTCTTGTTAAGTGTATCCAGTCCACGGATCATCCATTACTTATGGGATATTCTCCTTCCCAACAGGAAGTTGCAAGAGATCACCCATAGCAGAGTTGCTATATAGCTCCTCCCCTAACTGCCATATCTAGTCATTCTCTTGCAACTCTCAACATAGAAGGAGGTCCGCGAGAGGAGTGGTGTTTTATTTCTTCAATCAAAAGTTTGTTATTTTTAAATGGCACCGGAGTGTGCTGTTTTTCTCTCAGGCAGTATTTGGAAGACGAATCTGCCTGCGTTTTTTCTATGATCTTAGCAGAAGTAACTAAGATCCACTGGCTGTTTTCTCACACATTCTGAGGAGTGAGGTAAACTTCAGATGGGGGACAGCGTGCGGGTTTTCCTGCAAATGAGGTATGTGCAGTAAAATATTTTTCTAAGGAATGGAATTGACTAAGAAAATGCTGCTGTTACCAAATTAATGTAAGTAAAGCCTTAATGCAGTGAAAGCGACTGTTAGCAGGCTTATTAATGTATGTGCAGTAAAGTAATTTTCTAAGGAATGGAATTGACTATGAAAATGCTGCTGATACTGAAATAATCTAATTTAAGCCTTAATGCAGGGAAAGCAAGACAGGCTTATTAATAGAGATACATACTCTTTAAAAGAAGGTTATTTTAAAAACGTTTGCTGGCATGTTTAATCGTTTTTTTGAGGTACATTGGTGATAAGGTTTATTGGGGCATAATTTTTCCACATGGCTGGCTTAATTTCTGCATAGCAACAGTTAACTGAGGTTTCCCACTGTTGTAATATGAGTGGGAGGGATCTAATTTAAAGCTTTTTTGCACAGTTAAATTTACAAAATGAATCATCCAGATTCCCTCAGCAGTCCTTTGAATACTACAGGACATCTCTAAAGGGCTAAAAAGACTTCCAAAATCGTTTATAGGGAAGGTAATCCACAGCTCAGCTGTGGCAGTTTTGTTGTACCTGTTAAAAAACGTCTGTCGTTTTTTTTATCTGTTTTGTGCATTAAGGGGTTAATCATCCATTTGCAAGTGGGTGCAATGCTCTGTGAACTTATTACATATACTGTAAAAATTTGTTTGATTTACTGCCTTTTTACAATGTTTTTCAAATGCTGGCAAAATTTGTTTCTCTTAAAGGCACAGTAACGTTTTTTATATTTGCTTGTTAACTTGATTTAAAGTGTTTTCCAAGCTTACTAGTCTCATTATTAGTCTGTTCTAACATGTCTGACATAGAGGAAGCTCTGTGTTCATTATGTTTAAAAGCCATGGTGGAACCCCATTTTAGAATGTGTATCAGATGTACTGATTTCATGTTAAACAATAAAGATCATTTTTTGTCTTTAAAAACATTATCACCAGAGGATTCTGTCGAGGGGGAAGTTATGCCGACTAACTCTCCCCACGTGTCAGACCCTTTGACTCCCGCTTTAGGGACTCACGCTCAAATGGCGCCAAGTGGTTCAAGGGCGCCCATAGCGTTTATTTTATCAGAGGTTTCTGTCGAGGGGGAAGTTATGCCGTCTAACTCTCCCCACGTGTCAGACTCTTCGACTCCCGCTCCAGGGATTCACGCTCAAATGGTGCCTAGTACATCAAGGGCGCTTATAGCGTTTATTTTACAAGACATGGCGAAAGTTATGAATAATACTCTGGGAGCGGTATTAGTCAGACTACCTGAAATTAAAGGAAAGCGAGATAGCTCTGGGGATAGATACAGAGCATACAGATGCGTCAAGAACCATGTCTGTTACTGCCTCACTATATGCAGTGGGTCATATTTGTGATTCAGGGGAGATGATTTAACCTGATTCCGATATTTCTATATTTAAAATGTATGCTTAAGATCCTCCACTTGTTGCTCAGGGAGGTTTAAGCAGCTCTGAATGACTGGTTTACAATTACAGTGCTAGAAATTGTGTAGACTGAATAGATACTATACAGTGCCGGTGTGTACTGATGTTTCTTTCAATACCTAAAGAGGTTTACAGAAATTATTAATAAGGAATGGGATAGACCAGGTGTGCCGTTCTCTTCCCCTCCTATTTTTAGAAAACTGTTTCTAACAGATGCCACCACACGGGAACTTATGGCAGACGGTCCCTAAGGTGGAGAGAAGAGTTTCTACTCTAGCTAAGCGTATCACTAGCCCTGTCGAGGACAGTTGTGCTTTTTTAGAAAATGTTTATTCAACAAGGTTTTATCCTGTAGCCCCTTGCATGCATTGCTTTTGTCACTGCTGCTGCTGCGGCGTTCTGGTTTGAGTCTCTGGTTGAGGCTTTACAGGTAGTGACTCCATTGAATGAATACTTGACAAGCTTAGAGCACTTAAGCTAGCCAATTCCTTTTTTTCTGATGCCTTGTTTTCTTTTGACTAAACTAACGGCTAAGAATTCTGTTTTTACTATGCTGGCGCGCACAGCGCTAGGGCTTATATTATGGTCAGCTGTCGTGACTTTAATAAATAAGCTACTTAACTCCTTTTCAAGGGGCAGACCCTATTCGGGCCTGGTTTGAAGGAGATTATTACTAATATCACTGGAGGAAAAGGTAATGCCCTTCCTCAGGAAAAAAAGTCTAATTTTCGAAACTCCAAGACGGTCTGGTGACAACCAGACCTGGAACAAAGATAAGCAGGCCAAGGAGCCTGCTGCTGCCTCTTAAGACAGCAGGTAGAACGGCTCCCTATCCGGTAACGGATCCTGTAGGGGGCAGACTTTCATCTTTCGCCCAGGCGTGGACGTAAGAGAGAGGCCCAGGATCCCTGGGCATTGGAAATTATATCCCAGAGATATCTTCTGGATTTCAAAGCTTCCCCCAAAGGAGGGGAGATTTCACCTTTCACTATTATCTGCAAACCAGATAAAGAAAGAGGCATTCTTACACTGTGTACGAGACCCATCCAGTTCCAGGGGAGGAACAGGGATAGAGTTTTTACTCAAATCCGTTTGTGGTTCCCAAGGAGAGGGAACCTTCAAATCTATTTTGGATTTAAAGATCTTAAACAAATTCCTCAGAATTCCATCATTTAAGTTGGAAACTATTCGTACCATCTTAACTATGATCCAGGAGAGTCACTAGAGGGCTACAATGGATTTGAAGGATGCTTATCCTCACATTACGATGCAGAAAGATTACCATCGGTTTTTCAGGTTGCCTTTTTAAACAGGCATTACCAGTTTTGTAGTTCTTTCCTTTAGGGTTAACTACAGCCCCAAGAATCTTTATAGAGGTTCTGGGGTCGCTTTGGCAGTCCTTAGGCCGCGGGGCATAGAAGTGGCCCCTTATTTAGACGACATCCTGATACAGTCAACCATCTAAGTTGCCAAGTCTCATACGGACGTAGTACTGGCATTTCTGAGATCGCATGGGTGGAAAAGTGAACAGGAAGAGTTCTCTATCTCCAATCTCAAGGGTTTCCCTCCTAGGGATTCTGATAGATTTTGTAGAATCTAAAATTTACCTGACGGAGTCCAGGTTGTCAAAGTTTCTAAATTTCTGTTGTGTTCTTCATTCCATCCGCGCCCTTTGGTGGCTCAGTATATGAATGTAATTGGCTTAATGGTAGCGGCAAGGGACATAGTACCGTTTGCACGCCTTCATTTCAGACCGCTGCAACTATGCAGACTCAGTCAGAGGAACGGGGATTACACAGATTTGTTCTCCTGTTAAATCTGGACCAAGAGACCAGAGATTCTCTTCTCTGGGGACTATCTCGGGTCCATCTGTCCAAGGGTATGACTTTCCGCAGGTCAGATGGGACAATTGTTACAACAGATGCCAGCCTTTTAGGTTGGGATACAGTCTGGAACTCCCTGAAGGCTCAGGGATAGTGGACTCAGGAGGAGACCCTCCTTCTAAGGTATATTCTGGAACTGGGAGCGGTATTCCATGCTCTTCAGACTTGGCCTCAGTTAGCAACTCTGAGGTACATCATTTTTCAGTCGGACAATATCACGACTGTGACTTACATCATCCATCAAGGGGGAACATAGTTTCCTAGCGATGTTAGCAGTCTTAAAATAATTCACTGGACAGAGACTCTCTTGTCTGTCAGCTATCCATATCCCAGGTGTTGAGAACTGGGAGGCGGATTTTCTAAGTCGTCAGACTTTTCATCTGGAGGAGTGGGATTCCCTCCGGAGGTGTTTACACAAGATCAAGCAGGAGAGTGCTTTGGTGTTTTTGGCAGCGCCTGCGTGGCCACGCAGGACCTGGTATACAGATCTGGTGGACATGTCATCCTTTCCACCACGGTCTCTGTTTCTGAGACAGGACCCTCTACCTCAGGGTCTTTTCAACCATCTAAATATAACTAATCTGAGATGGACTGCCTGGAGACTGAACGCTTGATGTTATCAAAGCATGACTTCTCCGAGTCAGTCATTGATACCTTAATACAGGCATGAAATCCTGTCTCTAGGAAAATTAACATAGATATGGTGTAAATATCTTATTGTTATGAATCCAAGGGTTACTCATGGAGTAAATTCGGGATTCCAAGGATATTATCTTTTCTCCACGATGATTTTGAGAAAAGGGTTGTCAGCTAGTTCCTTAAAAGGACAGATTTCTACTCTGTCTATTCTTTTGCACAAGCGTCTGGCAGGTATTCTAGATGTTCAGGCATTTGGTCAGGCTTTGGTTAGAACCAAGCCTGTGTTTAAAACTGTTGCTCTGCCATGGAGCTTAAACCTGGTTCTTAAGGTTCTTCAAGGAGTTCCGTTTGAACCTTTTTCATTCCATAGATATCAAACTTTTATCTTGGAAAGTTCCTTTTTGGTAGCTATTTCCTCGGCTTGTAGAGTCTCCGAGTTATCTGCGTTACAATGTAATTCTCCTTATCTGGTCCTCCGTACGGATAAGGTGGTCCTGTGTACCAACCTGGGTTTTTACCTAAGGTGGTATCTAACAAGAATATCACTCAAATTGCAGAGACCATACCAGTTAATAAAAGGGAAAAATAAATTTGCTTTCATAACACAGCTCCAATAAGAGCCATGGTAGGTAGAGAATATACCATCAATATAACTATAATTTTGCTACTCCCTAAGCAAACATTTCTCTGTATAATTAATATAAATTTCTATTTGAGACGTGTCCTCACTGCGTTCCATAGGGTGGAGAGTCTAAAATATTCTGATATATTGCAGCATCATCTTTAAACTATACACTACTATATATGCAAACATATTTTCCTATACTCAGTGGGCCATTCAATAGGTTACAATACTGCAAGGTTTAGAGTTTTACTTATCTAGAGGGTTATTTTGTTAAGTACATAAACTACAATGTGCACTAATACAAATAAGGCATACTTTTCTGCAGACAAAACTATATGACTTCTTATAACTAATATGATCAACCAAAAATAACACAAATACAAAAGCATACAAAACAAGAAATATAAGTAAACAAGTTAAAACAATACTCCCCTAATTTAATTGGTTGACTCTGTAACAGCGTAACAGGTCCTCAATATCAACAGTCCCTCCTGTTCATCCGTGTCCTGTAGCTTTGGTATTGTATCCCACAAGTAAAGGATGAATCAGTGGACTTGTAGAAGAAAAGGAAATTTATGCTTACCTGATAAATTGGTCTATGGCCCTCCCTGTCAATTTAAGACAGTTTATATTTTTTATTGTTTAGAACTTCAGTCACCTCTGCACCTTTTAGTTTCTCCCTTTTCTTCCTATACCTTCGGTCGAATGACTGGGGGGTGGAGTCAAGGGAGGAGCTATATAGACAACTCTGCTGTGGTGCTCTTTGCCACTTCCTGTTAGCAGGAGGATACTATCCCACAAGTAAAGGATGAATCCGTGGACTCGTCGTATCTTAGAAGAAATCAATTTATCAGGTAAGCATAAATTTCCTTTTTTTCTCTCTTTAAAAGGTTTACTTGCATTCAATCTTTAATCTTTTGGAGAATGCACTATGGAATTTTATCTGTACAGATTTGACCTAAATATGAAAAACTCAAAAATAATTCAGTTAGTGTCTTTAATCTCTGGATACCACTTCATGATCTCATCATGCAAATACAAATATTGTGTTAAGAACAAAATAGAAAATTAAAAACATTTTAGGTTCACTTTCTTACTTAAAATAATAATCACCCAAATCACATAAAGATACTCAGCAATACTCATCAATACTCCCCCCTTGTGTGCGTGAAACATCACATGTGGCACACAAACACAATATAACACGAAACTAAAAGACCATTCATGCACTCCACTCATGCATGTAGTACACTATTCTTAATAGCAGGCAAAATCAACTACACCTTCCATTCGTACAGCATGCTTCCACACACAATCACTAAAGAGAAAAAAACATAACAATCTCTTAGAAAACACTTAAAACCAATTGTCCATTCCACAAAACAAAACATTAACTGCCGGTACAAACTTGAAACAACCACAATTAACCTGAAATTCAACACATATACTTATACATTCACTGAAACACAGCACGCACAAAACACTACAAATAATTAAAATCCTATAACAACCATCTATACCCTGGTTCTGCAAATTCTACCATGCACAATACTATAAGATCATACTAATGATGCAATCACTTCAGATGAGCAATAAACTCCAGTTACATATTTACAAATAAAATCCCGAACCATAAATTTACAAAGGAACACACAAACACCTAAGTACCCTATTTTGGGAAAGATCAGATAATAATGGTACAGCCACTGTTCTATATAGCTCCTGCTCGCATGCACAGTGAAAATCCACTGTTAAATAAATCAGGTGTGGCACAAATAATTTGTGAAAAGCTCTGGAATCCAATCTATACTTTTACATAACCAAAATTTTAATAAATACACATTTATTTGATTTTACTTTGTTTTATAATTTGATATTCACAATTTTGCAGCTCTATAGCTAAATATAACAATTGTATATAACAAAAAAATTAGCTTTCTACAAAAGAATAATAATAATTTACACGAATAGATGAAAAGTACAGTTTGTCTAAAAAAAATCCCCTTTAACTTTTTCTCAATGATCCACTGTCCTCACTTATAATAAAAATGTATACTGACATCCATTAAATAGCCTAAGCAAACACAGCCAGCATAAAAACCACACACACTCACAGTAGTGTGCAGGATTGTTAAAGGGACATATTACCCCAAATTTTTTTTAAAAGATATCTGTAACTGAAACTGCTGACATAGTTAAATATACTAGTGTAAGGCTTACAGTAAACCTAATTTTCTCTTTCTGTAAATATTTCTTTAAAATCTCAGATTTTATATCAGTTTGCCTGTATCCCTTTAAATATTTTCTCTTCTTCTTTTCTCTTTTCCGCTAGTCTCACAGATCGCAACACCAAGATTGCATCAGTTCAATTTGCGTTACAGAGAGAATTAAGTTACACTGCGTAAATCTCTGCTATCTAAACAGCAGATTAAAAAATATATACAAGATAAGGACGCAAAAAATATATTTTGCAAGCTGCTATATTTATGTTTTATCTCCGTAACTTATTAATACAGTGTAATGGCTGCTCATGAACTCCTTTCACATGAGTAAACTGGTCCTTTAAGTAATAAAATGACAATTTTCCATTGCTCTGTCTAAACACTGAGCTCCGGTTTTACAGACAAATATAAGATAAGGAACACAATAAAATATGCTTATTATCTGAAATTCAACCCATTGCAATAACTGTGTCTTGAAAGCACAAAAACCAAACCAGCTACTTCATATATACAAATAAACTCGCAAATGCAATTTCTCCTATATTTTATACTATTCAGCTTGTATAACAAGCCATTGAAAATACATTAATATCAAAACTATGTTACAGTGTACTGTCCCTTTAAGGAGTAACCATTTATCATGTAAATTACATATGTATACCCTAGCCATGATTAGGAAACTTGTATTATTTACCACAACAATTCTACTGCTTTACTGTATCATGACCTGCATATTTAAATGAGAGCCATCACAGCATAAATAACACCCATTTATATTAAAACTTCTACTGAATTAATTTACTTGCAACAGAAACGGACCCAGATACTTTTAGATAAATTTAATTATATACAGCCTATAACCTTATTTTATCTTTTCCACTAACTCCTTGCAATAAAATTATAACAATAACATTACAAAATACCTAATTACAATGTCTGCTTTCTTAGCTAAGAAACTATCCTAAATAATTAACATACAGAAAGAAAAATGCACCAAGGTAATTTTTACAATGATACACACATACAAGCTCATATCATCTTGCATAACAGAAATTCACTCCCTACATTTATTCTTACGCAATTTCAACATACATCAAACTCTTAGTGACACAGAAAACACATTAACAGTCTCTTTCCTTCTCAGGAAAACATATATTTCATAGCATACCAAAGACATGTAAAAATACAATAAGATTAACTTTCCTCCAAATTTAAAATGTATTTGAAAGTGTCCGAATTTGCAAGAAATGGCCATTTTCACAGCAAACTGAGACAAATTTCACACAGGATAATACATTCTCTTTTTTTTTTTTTTTACATTAAATCTTTTACACGTCATCCCAGACACAGTGAGAACCGACAGACCAACACTCATTACACATAAAATACACAAAATCTCCTTTTTATTACTGCAAACACGCATACAACAAAAAAAAGAGTTTTACAAACGGAGCTTCTGTAACAGTTTTTTTTTTTTTTTCGCTGACTCTACACAGCTGTGCTAACTGACAGTTTTATAATCCCCCTCCCTTTCTGGAGTGGATATCCCTCTGCCTGAAATGCTTCTGTTAACCACTTTGTAGACATTAAAAATGCAATAACCTTCTCCTTTTCTGTATGCATTATTATCAATATTTTGCTATGAGCAGACCCCATTTTTTAACAACACAATAAGAGCAGCAATGCTAAAATGCACACTCACTTAATATTTTCTAAGCTCAGCACAACACAGCACAATCATATAGCAATAAAAGCAAGCAAGCACCAAACAGTAATTCAAGTCCAATGATAGGTAACAAAAAACTCTACTTATAGGAATGTATATAGGGATAACTTCAACACAGATGAGACTCAAACTCACCATAACAAAGCGATGCCAACTTGCCCGGGGGACTAAGAACCTCCCGTCAAATGCATACCAACTTTTATCTCTTGCACGCTTCACCAGACAGGACTGTAAACCTGTCTAAACTAGCACAGGACTGTAAAACCTGTCTAGAGGGGGTTATATGCCGGCAGGACTAAAAATCTCAGCAAAAAAACCCTGCTTCTTTACTTCAGGAACCCCTTAACCCTTTATCATATATAAACAACACCTATAAATAAATTTAGGTTCAGATTCACAGAGGGAAATGTAGAGTAAAAAACACTCATCTACTTACCCAGTGCGAATCCCACTTCTGACACCAAAAACTGTTAGGTGTTGTTTCCAGGGGGGCGTGTCAGTCAGAACTAGGCCTCGGGCACACCGTACCAACTGGAAATTAATATATTATTTGATAAGGATATCCTAGAGAACCGCACTTCAGACCACGCAGCAATGAGTCTAAAACCATTCTCCTTTATTGAAAGATACAAGGCATGTCTTATAGATGACAATTACAGCATATGGGGTTAACATGATGACACGTTATGACCGCGTCATTTTACACAGTGTTTGTCAGGAAAAACACTAGCTAGAAACAATATTTCTTTTACAAGATATGCCGAGTCCACGGGTTTCATCCTTACTTGTGGGATATTAACCTCCTGCTAACAGGAAGTGGCAAAGAGCACCACAGCAGAGCTGTTACATAGCTCCTCCCCTAACTCCTCCACCCAGTCATTCTCTTTGCCTATGCTAGTAATAGGAAGGGTAAAGTGATAGTGGTTACAAAATGATAGTTTTAATTTCTCCAATCAATATTTCTTTCATGTAATTAACAAGAGTCCATGAGCTAGTGACGTATGGGATATACATTCCTACCAGGAGGGGCAAAGTTTCCCAAACCTTAAAATGCCTATAAATACACCCCTCACCACACCCACAAATCAGTTTTACAAACTTTGCCTCCGATGGAGGTGGTGAAGTAAGTTTGTGCTAGATTCTACGTTGATATGCGCTCCGCAGCAAGTTGGAGCCCGGTTTTCCTCTCAGCGTGCAGTGAATGTCAGAGGGATGTGAAGAGAGTATTGCCTATTGAATGCAGTGATCTCCTTCTACGGGGTCTATTTCATAAGGTTCTCTGTTATCGGTCGTAGAGATTCATCTCTTACCTCCCTTTTCAGATCGACGATATACTCTTATATTTACCATTACCTCTACTGATTCTCGTTTCAGTACTGGTTTGGCTTTCTACAAACATGTAGATGAGTGTCCTGGGGTAAGTAAGTCTTATTTTCTGTGACACTCTAAGCTATGGTTGGGCACTTTATTTATAAAGTTCTAAATATATGTATTCAAACATTTATTTGCCTTGACTCAGAATGTTCAACTTTCCTTATTTTCAGACAGTCAGTTTCATATTTGGGATTATGCATTGAATTATCATATTTTTCTTACCTCAAAAATTTGACTTTTTTCTCTGTGGGCTGTTAGGCTCGCGGGGGCTGAAAATGCTTCATTTTATTGCGTCATTCTTGGCGCAGACTTTTTTGGCGCAAAAATTCTTTTCCGTTTCCGGCGTCATCCGTGTCGCCGGAAGTTACGTCATTTTTTGACGTTATTTTGCGCCAAAAATGTCGGCGTTCCGGATGTGGCGTCATTTTTGGCGCCAAAAGCATTTAGGCGCCAAATAATGTGGGCGTCTTATTTGGCGCTAAAAAATATGGGCGTCGCTTTTGTCTCCACATTATTTCAGTCTCATTTTTCATTTGCTTCTGGTTGCTAGAAGCTTGATATTTGGCATTCTTTCCCATTCCTGAAACTGTCTTATAAGGAATTTGATCTATTTTGCTTTATATGTTGTTTTTTCTCTTACATATTGCAAGATGTCTCACGTTGCATCTGAGCCAGAAGATACTACAGGAAAATCACTGCCTGCTGGATCTACCAAAGCTAAGTGTATCTGCTGTAAATTTTTGGTAGCTATTCCTCCAGCTGTTGTTTGTAATAATTGTCATGACAAACTTGTTAAAGCAGATAATATTTCCTTTAGTAATGTACCATTGCCTGTTGCAGTTCCCTCAACATCTAAGGTGCAGAATGTTCCTGATAACATAAGAGATTTTGTTTCTGAATCCATAAAGAAGGCTTTGTCTGTTATTTCTCCTTCTAGTAAACGTAAAAAGTCTTTTAAATCTTCTCTCTCTACAGATGAATTTTTAAATGAACACCATCACTCTGATTCTTTGGACTCTTCTGGTTCAGAGGATTCTGTCTCAGAGATTGATACTGATAAATCTTCATATTTATTTAAGATGGAATTTATTCGCTCTTTACTTAAAGAAGTACTAATTGCTTTAGAAATAGAGGATTCTAGTCCTCTTGATACTAATTCTATACGTTTGGATAAGGTTTTTAAAGCTCCTGCGGTTATTCCAGAAGTTTTTCCTGTTCCTAATGCTATTTCTGCAGTGATTTCCAAAGAATGGGATAAATTGGGTAATTCATTTACTCCTTCTAAACGTTTTAAGCAATTATATCCTGTTCCGCCTGACAGGTTAGAATTTTGGGACAAAATCCCTAAAGTTGATGGGGCTATTTCTACCCTTGCTAAACGTACTACCATTCCTACGTCAGATGGTACCTCGTTTAAGGATCCTTTAGATAGAAAAATTGAATCCTTTCTAAGAAAAGCTTATCTGTGTTCAGGTAATCTTCTTAGACCTGCTATATCATTGGCTGATGTTGCTGCAGCTTCAACTTTTTGGTTGGAAACCCTAGCGCAACAAGTAGCAAATCGTGATTCTCATGATATTATTATTCTTCTTCAGCATGCTAATAATTTTATCTGTGATGCCATTTTTGATATTATTAGAGTTGATGTTAGGTTTATGTCTCTAGCTATCTTAGCCAAAAGAGCTTTATGGCTTAAGACTTGGAATGCTGATATGGCTTCTAAATCAACTCTACTTTCCATTTCTTTCCAGGGAAACAAATTATTTGGTTCTCAGTTGGATTCTATTATTTCAACTGTTACTGGTGGGAAAGGAACTTTTTTACCACAGGATAAAAAATCTAAAGGTAAAAACAGGGCTAACAATCGTTTTCGTTCCTTTCGTTTCAACAAAGAACAAAAACCTGATCCTTCGTCCTCAGGAGCAGTTTCAGTTTGGAAACCATCTCCAGTCTGGAATAAATCCAAGCCTGCTAGAAAGGCAAAGCCTGCTTCTAAGTTCACATGAAGGTACGGCCCTCATTCCAGTTCAGCTGGTAGGGGGCAGGTTACGTTTTTTCAAAGAAATTTGGATCAATTCTGTTCACAATCTTTGGATTCAGAGCATTGTTTCAGAAGGGTACAGAATTGGTTTCAAGATGAGACCTCCTGCAAAGAGATTTTTTCTTTCCCGTGTCCCAGTAAATCCAGTGAAAGCTCAAGCATTTCTGAATTGTGTTTCAGATCTAGAGTTGGCTGGAGTAATTATGCCAGTTCCAGTTCCGGAACAGGGGATGGGGTTTTATTCAAATCTCTTCATTGTACCAAAGAAGGAGAATTCCTTCAGACCAGTTCTGGATCTAAAATTATTGAATCGTTATGTAAGGATACCAACGTTCAAGATGGTAACTGTAAGGACTATATTGCCTTTTGTTCAGCAAGGGAATTATATGTCCACAATAGATTTACAGGATGCATATCTGCATATTCCGATTCATCCAGATCATTTTCAGTTCCTGAGATTCTCTTTTCTAGACAAGCATTACCAATTTGTGGCTCTACCGTTTGGCCTTGCTACAGCTCCAAGAATTTTCACAAAGATTCTCGGTGCCCTTCTGTCTGTAATCAGAGAACAGGGTATTGTGGTATTTCCTTATTTGGACGATATCTTGGTACTTGCTCAGTCTTTACATTTAGCAGAGTCTCATACAAATCGACTTGTGTTGTTTCTTCAAGATCATGGTTGGAGGATCAATTTACCAAAAAGTTCTTTGATTCCTCAAACAAGGGTAACCTTTCTGGGTTTCCAGATAGATTCAGTGTCCATGACTCTGTCTTTAACAGACAAGAGACGTCTAAAATTGATTACAGCTTGTCGAAACCTTCAGTCACAATCATTCCCTTCGGTAGCCTTATGCATGGAAATTCTAGGTCTTATGACTGCTGCATCGGACGCGATCCCCTTTGCTCGTTTTCACATGCGACCTCTTCAGCTCTGTATGCTGAACCAATGGTGCAGGGATTACACGAAGATATCTCAATTAATATCTTTAAAACCGATTGTTCGACACTCTCTAACGTGGTGGACAGATCACCATCGTTTAATTCAGGGGGCTTCTTTTGTTCTTCCGACCTGGACTGTAATTTCAACAGATGCAAGTCTCACAGGTTGGGGAGCTGTGTGGGGATCTCTGACGGCACAGGGAGTTTGGGAATCTCAGGAGGTGAGATTACCGATCAATATTTTGGAACTCCGTGCAATTTTCAGAGCTCTTCAGTTTTGGCCTCTTCTGAAGAGAGAATCGTTCATTTGTTTTCAGACAGACAATGTCACAACTGTGGCATACATCAATCATCAAGGAGGGACTCACAGTCCTCTGGCTATGAAAGAAGTATCTCGAATTTTGGTTTGGGCGGAATCCAGCTCCTGTCTAATCTCTGCGGTTCATATTCCAGGTGTAGACAATTGGGAAGCGGATTATCTCAGTCGCCAAACGTTGCATCCGGGCGAATGGTCTCTTCACCCAGAGGTATTTCTTCAGATTGTTCAAATGTGGGGGCTTCCAGAGATAGATCTGATGGCCTCTCATCTAAACAAGAAACTTCCCAGGTATCTGTCCAGATCCCGGGATCCTCAGGCGGAGGCAGTGGATGCATTATCACTTCCTTGGAAGTATCATCCTGCCTATATCTTTCCGCCTCTAGTTCTTCTTCCAAGAGTAATCTCCAAGATTCTGAGGGAATGCTCGTTTGTTCTGCTAATAGCTCCGGCATGGCCTCACAGGTTTTGGTATGCGGATCTTGTCCGGATGGCATCTTGCCAACCATGGACTCTTCCGTTAAGACCAGACCTTCTGTCGCAAGGTCCTTTTTTCCATCCGGATCTGAAATCCTTAAATTTAAAGGTATGGAGATTGAACGCTTGATTCTTAGTCAAAGAGGTTTCTCTGACTCTGTGATTGATACTATGTTACAGGCTCGTAAATCTGTATCTAGAGAGATTTATTATAGAGTCTGGAAGACTTATATTTCTTGGTGTCTTACTCATCATTTTTCTTGGTATTCTTTTAGAATTCCGAGAATATTACAATTTCTTCAGGATGGTTTAGATAAGGGTTTGTCCGCAAGTTCCTTGAAAGGACAAATCTCTGCTCTTTCTGTTCTTTTTCACAGAAAGATTGCTATTCTTCCTGATATTCATTGTTTTGTACAAGCTTTGGTTCGTATAAAACCTGTCATTAAGTCAATTTCTCCTCCATGGAGTTTGAATTTGGTTCTGGGAGCTCTTCAAGCTCCTCCGTTTGAACCTATGCATTCATTGGACATTAAATTACTTTCTTGGAAAGTTTTGTTTCTTTTGGCCATCTCTTCTGCCAGAAGAGTCTCTGAATTATCTGCTCTTTCTTGTGAGTCTCCTTTTCTGATTTTTCATCAGGATAAGGCGGTGTTGCGAACTTCTTTTGAATTTTTACCTAAGGTTGTGAATTCCAACAACATTAGTAGAGAAATCGTGGTTCCTTCATTATGTCCTAATCCTAAGAATTCTAAGGAGAAATCGTTACATTCTTTGGATGTTGTTAGAGCTTTGAAATATTATGTTGAAGCTACTAAATCTTTCCGAAAGACTTCTAGTCTATTTGTCATCTTTTCTGGTTCTAGAAAAGGCCAGAAAGCTTCTGCCATTTCTTTGGCATCCTGGTTGAAATCTTTAATTCATCTTGCCTATGTTAAATCGGGTAAGACTCCGCCTCAGAGGATTACAGCTCATTCTACTAGGTCAGTTTCTACTTCCTGGGCGTTTAGGAATGAAGCTTCAGTTGATCAGATTTGCAAAGCAGCGACTTGGTCCTCTTTGCATACTTTTACTAAATTCTACCATTTTGATGTCTTCTCTTCTTCTGAAGCAGTTTTTGGTAGAAAGGTACTTCAGGCAGTGGTTTCGGTTTGAATCTTCTGCTTATGTTTTTCATTAAACTTTATTTTGGGTGTGGATTATTTTCAGCAGGAATTGGCTGTCTTTATTTTATCCCTCCCTCTCTAGTGACTCTTGTGTGGAAAGATCCACATCTTGGGTATTCATTATCCCATACGTCACTAGCTCATGGACTCTTGTTAATTACATGAAAGAAAACATAATTTATGTAAGAACTTACCTGATAAATTCATTTCTTTCATATTAACAAGAGTCCATGAGGCCCACCCTTTTTTGTGGTGGTTATGATTTTTTTGTATAAAGCACAATTATTCCAATTCCTTATTTTATATGCTTCGCACTTTTTTCTTATCACCCCACTTCTTGGCTATTCGTTAAACTGATTTGTGGGTGTGGTGAGGGGTGTATTTATAGGCATTTTAAGGTTTGGGAAACTTTGCCCCTCCTGGTAGGAATGTATATCCCATACGTCACTAGCTCATGGACTCTTGTTAATATGAAAGAAATGAATTTATCAGGTAAGTTCTTACATAAATTATGTTATTTTTTATTTTAAATGGTACCGGTGAGTACTATTCTAATCAGGGAGGATATGGAAGAAGATTTCTTCCTGAAATTGATGATCTTAGCAGCAGTTACTAAGGTCAGTTATGGTTCCCACAAATCTGAAGGTAATATGAAAGAAACTCTTCAGTGTGGAGGACGGTCTCATGCATTAAGCAGCATTTGAGGTATGTGTCAGCCTAATTTTTCTGAGGAAACCTTGTATATCAGAATTGGCTGTATTTGGTTCCTCATAAAGATCAGGGTAAGCAGTAGTCCTAAAAATGTAAAGGGGAGTTACTGTCCTACTGGGTGTTTTTTTCTTTATTGCAAGCATATAATTGACACTGGGAACTTTTGTTGATAAATTTATATAAAGCAACAGTAAAAGAAATTTCTATTTATTTATTTATTTATTTTATTATTAGACAGTTTGGGGACCACTTGGCTGTTTATAACCGCTTCCCATGCAGTAGTTGAATTTCTAAGTGCGACATCCATTGTGGGCGGGGCCTATTTTTGTGCCTCAGTTGCGCAGTTTACTCTGAAGGAGACAGCAGACATTAGCTCCGGTTGGGCCCTATCTGTGTTTTACACTATCCGGATTGGTGTCGATTCATTTGGCAGGGGTCATTATTTAGAAAATTGTATTATTTTTTTATTTAATGTTCCTGTAGAGAGTAAATTTAATCGTTGCATTTGGATGCAATAATTTTTGGCAAACTTATACATCCATACATAGGTTTTAAACGTTCATAGACTTTTTTAAGCATATTTGGGGAAAAATTGTGTGCTTTTATTTCTTAAAGGCACAGTACTCATTTTTTTTTGCAAAATTGTTTTTGTTAATAAATAAACTATTTACCAACTGTTGTGGTTATTACTACTTTGTTCAACATGTCTGACATTGAGGAAACTCATTGTTCTGTATGTTTAGAAGCCATTGTGGAACCCCCTCTTTCTTTGTGTACCTCTTGTACTGATAGAGCCTTACAATGTAAGGAACATATTTTAGGAAATGAAAATGTGTCTAAGGATTATTCTCAGTCTGAAGAGAATCAGGATATGCCATGTAATTTTCCTCAAGTGTCCCAACTTTTAACACCCACACAAGTGACACCTAGTACATCTAGTGCGTCTAATTCTTTTACTTTGCAAGATATAGCTACAGTTATGTCAACTACTCTCAAGGAGGTATTTTCTAAATTGCCAGGTTTGCAGGGTAAATGCAGTAGGCCAGGTATTAATGTAAATACTGAACCCTCTGATGCTTTATTAACTATTTCCGATGTACCCTCACAATGCTCTGAATTGGGGGTTAGGGAATTATTGTCTGAGGGTGAAATTTCAGATTCAGGGAATATTTTACCTCAGACAGATTCGGACTTAGCGTCCTTTAAATTTAAACTTGAACACCTTCGTCTGTTACTCAGGGAGGTCCTAGCAACTCTGGATGATTGTGAACCCATTACAATTCCTCCAGAAAAATTGTGTAAGATGGATAAATATTTAGAAGTTCCTACTTACACTGATGTTCTTCCGATTCCCAAAAGAATTTCGGAAATTTTTAGAAAGGAATGGGATAGACCAGGTATACCGTTCTCTCCCCCTCCTAATTTTAAGAAAATGTTTCCCATATCAGATACCATTAAGGACTCTTGGCAAACGGTCCCTAAGGTGGAGGGAACAATATCTACTCTAGCTAAGCATACAACTATACCTATTGAAAATAGTTGTGCTTTCAAAGACCCTATGGATAAAAAATTAGAGGGTCTTCTAAAGAAATTATTTATTCACCAGGGTTTCTTGTTACAACCTGCTGCCTACATTATTCCAGTAACTATGGCGGCGGCTTTTTGGTTTGACGCCCTTGAAGAGTCTCTGAAACTAGAGACGCCCCTAGACGACATTTTGGACAGAATTAAAGCTCTCAAACTAGCTAATTCTTTTATCACTGAAGCTATTTTTCAGATTACTAAATTAGCAGCAAAAAATGCAGGTTTTGCAATATTGGCGCGCAGAGCGCTATGGTTAAAATTGTGGTCTGCTGATGTATCATCAAAGTCTAAACTGTTAACTATTCCTTTCAAGGGTAAAACTCTGTTTGGCCCTGAATTAAAGGAAATCATTGCGGACAACACTGGAGGTAAAGGCCATGCCCTACCTCAAGATAAACCTCTTAGGAAGGGTAAACAAAATAATTTTCGTTCCTTTCGAAATTTCAGAGGAGTACCCTCTGCATCCCCTTCCACCAATAAGCAGGAAGGAAATTTTGCTCAGTCCAAGGCTGTCTGGAGACCTAATCAGAACTGGAATAAGGGTAAACCAGCCAAAAGCCCGCTGCTGATACAAAACAGCATGAAGGGCCAGCCCCCGATCCGGGACCGGATTTAGTAGAGGGCAGACTTTCTCTCTTTGCTCAGGCTTGGGCAAGGGATGTGCAGGATCCCTGGTCATTAGAAATTGTGACCCAGGGGTGGGGTATCAACAGGAATTCAAAAATTTTCCCCCAAGAGGGAGATTTCATCTTTCACTTTTGTCTGTAGACCAGACAAAAAAGAGAGTCGTTCTTACATTGTGTAAAAGACCTCTATTCCATGGGAGTAATTTGTCCAGTTCCAAAACTGGAACAGGGACAGGGGTTTTACTCAAACCTTTTTGTGGTTCCCAAAAAAAGAGGGAACTTTCAGACCTATTTTGGATTTAAAGTTCCTGAACAAATTTCTCAGGGTCCCATCGTTCAAGATGGAGACTATACGAACAATCTTACCAATGATCCAGGAGGGTCAATACATGACCACCGTGGACCTGAAGGATGCATATCTTCACATTCCTATCCACAAGGATCATCATCAGTTTCTAAGGTTTGCCTTTCTGGAAAAGCATTATCAGTTTGTGGCCCTTCCCTTTGGGTTGGCCACAGCTCCAAGAATCTTCACAAAGGTGCTAGGGTTCCCATATAGCGGTCCTCAGGCTGCGGGGCATAGCAGTAACGCCCTATCTGGACGATATTTTGGTTCAGGCGTCAACTTATCATCTGACCAAATCTCACACGGACATTGTGCTGTCCTTTCTAAGAACTCACGGTTGGAAAGTGAATATAGAAAAGAGTTCACTTGTTTCACAAACGAGAGTTCCATTCTTAGGAACTCTGATATACTCGGTAGACATGAAAATATTCCTGACGGAGGTCAGAAAATCAAAGATTCTAAATACTTGCCAAGCTCTTCAGTCCATTCCTCAGCCATCAGTGGCGCAGTGTATGGAGGTCATTGGATTAATGGTAGCAGCGATGGACATCGTCCCGTTTGCTCGCTTTCATCTCAGGCCACTGCAACTATACATGCTCAGACAGTGGAATGGGGATTATGCGAATTTATCTCCTCATATAAATCTGGATCAAGAGACCAGAGACTCTCTTCTTTGGTGGTTGTCACAGGATCATCTGAATCAGGGAATGTGCTTCCGCAGGCCAGCATGGGTAATCGTGACAACGGACGCCAGCCTGTTAGGCTGGGGTGCAGTCTGGAATTCCCTGAAGACTCAGGGAACCTGCAACGGAGTCTCAGTTGCCAATCAATATTCTGGAACTGAGAGCAATTTTCAATGCGCTTCAGGCGTGGCCTCATCTGGCCCTGACCAAGTTCATAAGATTCCTGTCGGACAATGTCACGACTTTAGCATATATCAATCATCAAGGGGGAACAAGAAGTTCTCTTGCAATGATAGAGGTATCAAAGATAATCCGATGGGCAGAGATTCACTCTTGCCATCTATCAGCAATCTACATCTCAGGAGTAGAGAACTTTTTTTTTTTCAGTCGTCAGACTTTTCATCTGGGGGAGTGAGAACTCCATTCAGAGGTATTTTCATCATTGATTCATCAATGGGGCAAACCGGAATTGGATCTGATCATCACAACAGAATGCCAAACTTCCTCGCTACAGGTCCAGGTCAAGGGATCCCCAGACTGTACTGATAGATGCGCTAGCAGTACCTTGGTCATTCAACCTGGCTTATGTGTTTCCACCTTTCCCTCTCCTGCCTCGTGTGATTGCAAGAATCAAACAGGAGAAAGCTTCAGTAATTCTAATAGCGCCTGCATGGCCACACAGGACTTGGTATGCAGATCCGCAGAGACTACCATTGAGACAGGACCTTCTCATTCAAGGTCTGTTCCAACTTCCAAATCTAAATTCTCTGCAGCTGACTGCCTGGAGATTGAATGCTTGATCTTATCTAAGCGGGGATTCTCTGAGTCGGTCATTGATACTCTGATTCAGGCTCACAAGCCTATCACTAAAAAGATTTACTGTAAAATATGGCGTAAATATCTTTATTGGTGTGAATCCAAGGGTTACTCATGGAGTAAGATTAGGATTCCTAGGATCTTGTACTTTCTCCAAGAAGGATTGGAAAAAGGATTATCTGCTAGTTCTCTAAAAGGACAAATTTCTGCTTTGTCAATTTTATTACACAAGCGTCGGGCGGATGTCCCAGACGTTCAGTCTTTTTGTCAGGCTTTAATTAGAATCAAGCCTGTGTTTAAATCTGTTGCTCCACCATGGAGTCTGAATTTAGTACTTAATGTTCTTCAAGGGGTTCCGTTTGAACCCATGCATTCCATAGATATTAAACTGTTATCTTGGAAGGTTTTATTTTTAGTTGCTATCTCTTCTGCTCGAAGAGTTTCTGAGCTTTCTGCTTTACAATGTGATTCGCCTTATATATTCCATTCTGATAAGGTGGTTTTACATACTAAACCTGGATTCCTTCCTAAGGTTGTTTCAGATAAAAATATTAATCAGGAAATTGTTGTTCCTTCCTTGTGTCCTAATCCTTCTTCTAAGAAGGAACGTCTATTACATAACTTGGATGTGGTCCGTGCTTTAAAGTTTTACTTACAAGCGACCAAGGATTTCAGACAAACATCCTCTCTTTTTGTTGTTTATTCTGGAAAACGTAGGGGTCAAAAGCTACGGCTACCTCTCTCTCTTTTTTTGGCTGAAAAGCATCATCCGTCTGGCATATGAGACTGCTGGACAGCAGCCTCCAGAAAAGATTACGGCTCATTCTACTAGAGCTGTGGCTTCCACATGGGCTTTCAAAAATGATGCTTCTGTTGAACAGATTTGTAATGCTGCGACTTGGTCCTCCCTTCATACTTTTTCAAAATTTTACAAATTTGATACTTTTGCTTCTTCTGAGACTATTTTTGGGAGAAAGGTTCTTCAAGCAGTGGTGCCTTCCGTTTAGGTTCCTGTCTTGTCCCTCCCTTTCATCCGTGTCCTAAAGCTTTGCTATTGGTATCCCACAAGTAAGGATGAAACCCGTGGACTCTGCATATCTTGTAAAAGAAAAGGAAATTGATGCTTACCTGATTAATTGATTTATTTTACGATATGCCGAGTCCACGGCCCACCCTGTCATTTTAAGACAGGATTTATTTTATTTTTTCAAAACTTCAGTCACCTCTGCACCTTTTAGCTTTTCCTTTCTCTTCCTATACCTTCGGTCGAATGACTGGGGGGAGGAGTTAGGGTAGGAGCTATGTAACAGCTCTGTTAGCAGGAGGTTAATATCCCACAAGTAAGGATGAAACCCGTGGACTCGGCATATCGTAAAAGAAATCAATTTATCAGGCATCTAGTAGCAAAGCAAGGTTATTTCAGCCTAGTACTTTCCAGGCGTTGTGCCAGGAACATCTGCAAGGCCAACCTAGCTCTAACAAACTAATAACAAATATGTATTTCTACAGAATTATTGCTATAATAAATATTATTCAGACAAGATGGATGCCAAAGACAAAATGGCAGTTAAGAACAAAATGGCGCTAGTCATGCTAACAATAATTCCTAACAGTAATCTTAGATTTTTTTATTTTCTGTAGTTGTAGCTTAAAGGGACAGTCAACGCCAGAATTGTGATTAGACTTTAATTTATACTTAGTTTATTTGTATTTTTAAAGTAGTGTTAGGTTTTTTTAATTTAATAGTATCTTTAGTATTTTGTAAATTAGGTAATTTGGGTTCATTTAAGGGGTGTTAGGTTAGGGGGGTTAGCTTAGGGGTTAGGTTTATTGCATTATGGGCTTTAGTGGTTTAGGGGTTAATACTCTAATAGGTTTATTGCGTTGTGGGCTTTGGCGGTTTAGGGGTTAATACTTTAATAGGTTTATTGCGTTGTGGGTTAATGGCGGATTAGGGGTTAATACTTTAATAGGTTTATTGCGTTGTGGGTTAATGGCGGTTTAGGGGTTAATACTTTAATAGGTTTATTGTATTGTGGGTTAATGGCGGATTAGGGGTTAATAGTTTTAATGGGTTTATTGTGTTGTGGGTTAATGGCGGATTAGGGGTTAATAGTTTTAATGGGTTTATTGCGTTGTGGGTTAATGGCGGATTAAGGGTTAATAGTTCTAATAGGTAGTTTGCGATGTTTGGGTTGGCGGATTTAGGGGTTAATAATTTAGTTATTACTTGCGGTGTGGGTTTGATGGCGGATATAGGGGTTAATAGTTTAATTAGGCTTATTGCGTTGTGGGGGGTTGTCGGTCTAGGGGTTAATACATTTATTAGTAGTAGTGAGAGGGGGATTGCGGATATAGGGGTTTTTACGTGTCAGACTTATTTTTGGGAGGCGGGTTAGACTTTTACAGGAGATTTGTTATTTTCTTTACTTTTCTTAGGCGCCGGCAGTTTCTAAAGTGCCGTAAGTCACTGGCGACTCCAGAAATTTGTATTTACGCTCATTTCTGGACATCGCTAGTTTATCTGACTTACGGCACTTTATGAGCTGCCGGTGCCGTATATATGTAATAGCCTGATGTGCAAGATGAAATTACGGATGGTGTGGGTTGCAGCGCTTGCGATGAAACCTGCGCCGTATATATAATCGCGCCCCCAATGTTTAAAACATAGTCTAATTAAACCGTACTGTAGAAAGATAGGGATAAACCATTAAAATGGAAATAATCCCTAAAACATACAGGAATGTGAGACAGGATAATTGGATAACAATGCCCAGTATATACCTATACTTAAAAAGGAAAGGGATAAACCATGAACATAGGAACAATCTTAAACAAACATACAGTTACAATGCACAAACTGTAGAAATTTGTAATCACCAGTAGGTGGGTATAAATAATAATATATGAGAGACCCTCAAGATTTATCCACAGAATTAAAGGGAAATGTAATGCACCTTAATACATGACAATGTAATAAAGGAGTATGCAATAGCAATAAGTTGCCACCAGATGGCAATAAAAACACAGTATTTAGTATGAGAAAATAAATTATGAAAAATAAAATTGTAGGCTATATGATTTATTATAATAAACACTACCATAATAAGAAATGAATCCCTCATATCCTAGCAGCAGTATTATCAGTACACATAAAAAACTGATATAAAACATCTTAGGAGGGGAATAAACCTCTATGAAGGTCTAAGCTGAATAGGTTAAATGAGGCTCACATAGAGATTGTACTTAACATTACATGGTGAAGACATCTAAAATGCACTCAAACCGTAAACCTCACTGCCCATAGTGGGAAATAGAAAGCTATTTCCAAAATGTCGCCAACAGAAATGTATGTCCACCGAAGCAGATCTCACTTACTATGTGAACAAGGTTGGAACAAAAGAAGCACAATTATTCACGGTTCTGAAATCGAAAAACAGACCATACGTCTCCTATCCAGCAGAGCGAACGCTCACGGCTCCTTCACCACATAGCTGACTAGCTGCACCATAGTATATGCCCACAATGGCGGTCTTCTAATATGAGGATAAAGGTACATAGCCGCATATAATAAAATAGAGCTGACACAAAAGCTAAACACCTGAAGCTTAGTGCACCAGCGAGACCCCTCTAAATTATTAACTCGATAACAGATAAGGGGAGAAACCCTTCAAATGTGGTCATCACTATCTAGCATCTTACTAACAAAGAAGTATGCTTTAGCCAGTGCTGTATTATGCATGTGCCATCAATGTTATAAAAATATAAGCATAACACAGCGGTAGGTGCTGCTGCTGTAAATGAGGAACATACCAGCTAAAGGAGCTAGAGTGTAGATGCTACATTATAAACGATCCACACAAATAAAAAAAAGTCTCAACCCCCAGTGTCATTTTTAACTGTCAACAAAACTATGAGGGTAGTTGAGTTATGTCAGATGGAAACACCCAATAATGAGTGAACCGAAGCCTTTTTAAGGAGATGCCGTTAGATCCAAGTTGCTCATATAACCTGGAATATAACTAAGGTCTCCAGACCCATCTAAGTGGGAAATGTGGAGCAGACACAGCACTTCCCAGTCTGTCAGCCTCAATCGACCGCTGGCAGGTACATGGAGAGAAAAGAAAAAACAGAGTAACCAACCCTGGTTTTTCTATATAGGGGTAGCATAAATGTTAAAAGTAAAGCAAAGACTACCTCTCCGCCTTCTAACTGCTAAAAGCCACCACTACTCTTACTAAAGAGATTGATGTGGACACAGCTAGACCCCAATCCTTGCTTGCAGGGAAAAGTACCCATTAAAAGGATTAAATTCTTCAGACACCGACTTCGCATATCCTCCATTGACAAAGGCAAAGAGAATGACTGAGGAATATGGGTAAGGGAAGTTACACTTAACAGCTTTGCTGGGGTGCTCTTTGCCTCCTCCTGCTGGCCAGGAGTTAAATATCCCACTAGTAATTGAGTGACGATGTGGACTCTCCATGCCATAGGAAAGAAAAGGGGTTTGAGAGTGGCCCAGATATGAACCCTTGCTCCTATATAACCCTGCTCCCACAAGCAGGATAGAGTTAGGAAAAGGTATTTATATAAGAGCGCTAACAGCTAAAGGGTTATTGATTTTAGCACTATAAAGATAAAATTGCAATTAAAAAATTATGTTTATTTATTATACTAAAACAAAGGTAAAATATTCAATATTTGAACGTAATCTTTTAATTGCAATTTTATCTTTATAGTGCTAAAACCTATTACCCTTTAGCTGTTAGCACTCTAATATAAATACTTTTCTTTGCCTTTTCACACTATATTACAGACTTATTATGGGTAAGTTGTCCACTTTCTCATGGCAACATTCAAGCACATTCAGGCCCCTTTGCTTTAGACAGTGATGTGCCGTTAGCAGACCGGTGTAACAGGTATTCAGCCATCTGTCAGACTTAGAGGGGAGCGCTTTAAGAGCAATGTTATGCAGGACAAGGACAAGCATTTCAGTCCTAGCAAATGGACTTTATACATGTGGCCACATTCGAACTTGTTGCCAGTGCTCCGGTCTTTCTATACATTGTAGTGCAGACTCACCCCACCATAGGGAGGTTGTCATCACTACTACAGTTTGCAGGCCTTTTGCAGATGCAGGCCATAATGGTGGGCGGAGACACAGCTTCCCGCCGTCAGCAGAACTTTCGCACTTTTTCCTCATCAGATCCACTGCACAACAGACCGGTAGGAGAGCAGTAGCAACGCAGCTCGGTCATACAAGAGGTGGGTGGTAAGATGCCCTAAACAGGGCTTAAAGGGGAACAATTTATTTGTGCATTGGGAACCACGCAAATGTTGTTAATCACCACAACATTATGGATGAGAGTTTGGAGGAATCTTCCTCGGTACATTCCATAGACAACAATAAATGTATGCTTTGCAAAATGAATACTGTGTGCAATTCTTGCCTAACATACGTCCTGACGTCTTACTTAAGAGGCCCCTATTGCGGCTTCTCAGAATTCGGCTGATGCAGACTTACCTGTCCAACAGCCCATGAAGATGACTATGGTCGCCCCAGAAAAGTGTGGAGACAGCACAAACCCAGCTGGGGTAGGCCTTTTATCTTATAAACTTACGGCCCGTATACAGGCAGCAAAATCGCCTGATGAGGAACGAGAAACAGGTTCTGAGATTTGAATCGGTATTTAGACCTAGCCCTAGGGCCCCTGAGGTTTTTTCCTGTACCCCCAGTTATCACAGAAATTATCTCTTAGGAATAGAAGAAGCCAGGGATTCCCTTTGGCAGCTTTTAAGAGATTGTTTCCTGTTCCAGTTCCCCACTCAGAGGTTTTGAACAGTGGCACTATATCCACATTGGCCAAGCGCACTACTATTCCGCTTGAGGATAGCACTTCTTTTAAAGATCCTCTAGACAGAAAGCTCGATGGATATCTAAGAAGATTGTTTCTCCAGTCGTGCGCTGTTTCAACTAGCAGTTGGAATAGCTGCAGTAATGGGGGCTGCCAACTTCTGGTGTGAATCTTTAGCGGATTTGATTACTGTGAAAACTCCTCTTGAGGAGATCCATGAACATATACAATCACTAAGGCTGGCAAATGCCTTCATCAGGGATGCCATTCTGCAAATCATTTGCATCAATGTGAAGAACTCTAGCTTTCTGGTTCTGGCTAGGAGGGCCTTATAGCTAAAGTTGTGGTCGGAGGATAATGTGTCTAAAACAAGACTATTAGCCTTATCTATTAAGGGCAAGTCCCTGTTCGGCCCGGGTCTGGAATCTATTATAGCCAGAGTCACAGGTGAAAAGGGAGCTTTCCTACCGCAGGACAAGAAATCTAAGCCCAAGGGTCACTCAGTGGCACTTTTTCATCCTTTAATCCAAACAGGAGTCAGAGGAGCACAAAAGCGCATAAGACAGGGCTACCTGGAAACCCAGGGGTGTGAAAAGAACAATAACAGCCCAGGAAGGTTTCCCAGGACAACAAGTCAGCATGATGGGATTTCCCCTTACCTAGGATCAGGTTGTGTGTGCGGCAGACTTTCTCTGTTTCAGAGGGAATGTGTTCAGTCCATATAGAATAAGCTTTTGGTCCCGTCCTAAAGAGTTTCAAGAAACCCTATAGGGCGTGATGGTTCCAGTTCCCCCATCAGAAAAGGGAAAGGGATTCTACTCCAATCTTTTTGTGGTTCCCAAGAAGGAGGGCACGTCCCGTCCTATTCTGGACCTGAAAGGTCTCAATAGATTCATAAGAGTTCCCACTTTCAAGATGGAAACAATAAGATCCATCTTTCCTATGGTTCAAGAGGGTCAGTTTATGTCCACACTAGACCTAAAGGACGAGTACCTTCACATTCCAATAAACAGAGATCACTACCGTTTCTAACGGTTCACCTTCCTAGACAAGCACTACCAGTTTGTTGCGCTTCCATTGGGACTAGTGACAGCACCACGAATGTTTACCAAGGTGCTGCGATCTCTACTGGCCGTGGTCCATCTGCAGGGGATTGCAGTAGCTGCTTACATGGACGACATTCTGGTTCCGCATTTATTTTTACCAGTGGTTTAGGATCACACAGAGAGGTTACTCTTGTGTCTTCAGGCACTCAGTTGTAAGGTCAATATGGAAAAGAGCTTCCTTGTCCCAGCTACGAGGGTACACTTTTTGGGAACAATCATAGACTGTCAGTATGCACATTTAACTCACAGATCAGCGCAAGTGAATCTTCAGACGGCATGTTGTCTGCTTCCGTCCAATGCTCATCCTTTGGTAGCACAATGCATGGAACTGGTAGGTCTAATGTTTGCAGCATCAGATGCTATACCATTTACCCACTTTCATCTGATCCCCTAGTGTCCTGTCCTTGAGTATATCTCACAGGTGCTTTTATGGATTTTTCTCCCGAGTTTAAAAATAATTTGCGTTCTACTTTATCTGAGATTATGGCGACTATTCCGCCATCAAGTAAGCGCAAATATAAACCTTTATTTGCCCCATCCTCTAAGTTCAAGAAGGTGTACCCTTTGCCAAAATAAAAATAAAAAATAAATTGGGCAATATCTACGCTCAAAGCGTACTGCAATTCCATTAGAGGACAGTACTTCCTTTAGAAACCCTATGGATCACAAATTAGAGTCCTTTCTCCGAAAATTATTTCTCCAGAAAGGATACATTTTTAAGTCAGCTGACTCCATAGCGTTTGCAGCGGGTGCCCTATGGTTAAATTTTTTTTATCTGACCTCATTTCTGATTGCTACGTGTACATAATTCCTTTATCTGCGATGCTGTCATGTATATTGTTAAGATTAATGTCAAGAACATGTCTTTTTTTTTTTTTTCTTGGCGAGAAGCCCCTTATGGCTTAAATCTTTGTCTGCGGATATGGTTTTCAAAAACAGATCATTGACTCCTCAAATTACTCCTGAATCTACTATCCTTCAGCTTGAGATCATGACCCCTTGTTCTTGAATTTGCCATTTTATGTAAAATACCCACAGCCTCAGTTTTACTAAGTCCTTTAACGTACTTGAAAGTTGTTATCATATCACCTCTTTCCCTTCTCTCCTCTAAGCTATACATATTTAGGTCATTGAGCCTATCCTGGTAAGTTTTATTTTTTAGACCATGTACCATTTTGGTAGCCCTCCTTTGCACAGATTCAAGTTTGTTAATACCCTTAATATCCTAATAACCTTACTATTTCTGCTGCAAATACCTCTATTCCAAGCATTCTGCTAGCCTTACTCGCTGCATTACTACATTGTTTACTAAGTTTTAAATCATCTGAAATAATAATTGTTTGTCCAATCCTCCCCCCGGAACATCCACTCTGTTATAATTTTTGTATCATCTGCAAACAGACATACTTTCCCCTGTAGCCCTTTGCTAATATAATAGATAAATATGTTAAACAAAACAGGCCCCAGAACTGACCCCTGTGGAACACCACTAGTAACAGTCCCCTCTGCTGAATGAACTCCATTTACTAAGACACTTTGTTTTCTGTCCTTAAGCCAGCATTCCACCCAGTTCACAACCAATAGGTTGAGAGCTGATCAATTCCTATTGGCTGATTGGAACAGCCAATAGGATTAGAGCCGCTAAAATCCTATTGGCTGATTGGAACCTTTCAGCCAATAGGAATGCAAGGGACGCCATCTTGGATGACGTCACTTGCGTTCAATATCCAGTTTACTGCGGAGACTATATTGAAAAGGAGCTCCTCGTCAGATGTCTTCAGGATGGACCCGCTCCGCGCTGGATGAATGAAGATAGAAGAGGCCGCATGGATGAAGACTTCGCCAGCTGGATGAAGATGGAAGAGGCCGTCCGGATGAAGACTTCTTGCCGGCTGGATGGATCCTTCAAGCAGAACTTCAAAAACTGTAAGTGGATCGTCTGGGGTTAGAGTTAGGTTTATTTAAAGTTTTTTTTTGGGTGAGTTTTATTTTTAGAGTAGGGTCTGGGCATGTAAAAGAGCTAAATGCCATATTAAGGGCAATGCCCATACAAATGCCATTTTAAGGGCAATGGGGAGCTTAGGTTTTTTTAGATAGGGTTTTTATTTGTGGGGGACAGTGGGTGGTGGGTTTTACTGTTGGGGGGTGTTTGTATTTTTCTTTACAGGTAAAAGAGCTGATATCTTTCGGGGAATGTCCCGCAAAAGGCCCTTTCAAGTGCCATTGATAGTTTATTGTAGGCTAGGTTTTTTTATTTTGGGGGGGGGGGGGGCTTTTTTATTTTGATGGGGCTATTAGATTAGGTGTAATTCTTTTTTATTTTTGATACTGTGGTTTGTTTGTTTTTTGTAATTTAGTGTTTTTTATTTTTGTAATTTAGCGTTTATTTTTTTCTAATTTAGTAATTTTTAAGTGTAGATTTAAATAATTTGAGTAGGGTTAGATTTTTTAATATGTAATATAGTTAATTTAATTGGTACTTTAATGTAATTTTATTATAATAGTTAGGATAGGTTAATTAATAGTTTAATATAGTTTAATTTAAAGGGACCGTCTACACCAGAATTGTTATTGTTTAAAAAGATAGATAATCCCTTTATTACCCATTCCCTAGTTTTGCATAACCAACACAGATATATTAAAATACTTTTTACCTCTGTAAATACCTTGTATCTAAGCCTCTGCAAACTGCCCCCTTATTTCAGTTCTTTTGACTGACATCCATTTTAGCCAATCAGAGCTGGCTCACTGGAATTCCACGTGCGTGAGCACTGTGTTATGTATATGGAACACATGAACTAACACCCTCTAGTGGTGAAAAGCTGTCAAAATGCCTTGAGAGAATAGGCGGCCTTCAAGGGCTTAGAAATTAGCATATGAACCTCCTAGGTTTAGCTTTCAACTAAGAATATCAAGAGAACAAAGCAAAATTGGTGATAAAAGTAAATTGGAAAATTGTTTAAAACTACATGCCCTATCTGAATCATGAAAGTTTATATTGGACTAGACTGTCCCTTTAATTCTACAGGTAAGTTTTAATTTATTGTAAGTTAGGGATGTTGTAATTTTAATGTAAAGTTAGCGTGTTGTTAGGTTTAGGGGTTAATAGCTTAATTTAGTTTATGGCGATGTGGTGGGCTGGCGGTTTAGGGGTTAATATGTTAGTGGTAGTGATGTGGGAGGCCAGGGGTTTAGAGGTTAATATTTTTTTTTTTAGTTGCGGTGGGGTCCGGGAGCAGCGGGATAGGGGTTAATACTTTTATTTAGTTGCGGTGGAGTCCGGGAGCGGCGGGATAGGGGTTAAGACTTTTATTTAGTTGCAGCTGGGTCAGGGAGCGGCGGGATAGGGGTTAAACATTTTAGTATAGTGAAAGCGTTTAATGACAGTATATAAATAAAGTTGGAAAAAAAACCGAATAGCAGCAAGATCGATGACTGTTAGTTAACAACAGTCCGCTGCTCATCGCCCCGTACTTGGTGCGTGGCTTTTTGCCGGCTTTTTTTATAAATATGGAGATCGTATTCAAGTCCGCGCTGCGATGTTAGGCGAGCGTATTGGTGCCGTAGAATGCAACAAAGTTGACGGCTTGATAGATTCCCCTTGCTTTTTTACATTTGTAAGGTTAGCGCATCTTCAGAGCTCTTGTTAACTGTTATGCCAAAAGTAGAAAAAAAATACTTAAAAAATACATTGAAGAGTACAGTTACAATGATAATAACACTGTCTGGTAAAATTATTAATAAAAAAGATTTGACAAAAAAGTTATAAGGGCTCAAATATATAAGGTCTCCTGTTATATAAAAAGGGATTTAAAGGAATAGTCTTGTCAAAATTAAACTTTTATGATTCAGATAGAACATGCAATTTTAAGCAACTTTCTAATTTACTCCTAATATCAATTTTTCTTCGTTCTCTTGGTATCCTTATTTGAATGTAAGCTTGGGAGCCGGCCCATTTTTTATTCAGAACCTGGGTAGCGCTTGCTGATTGGTGGCTACATTTCGACACCAATCAGAAAGTGTTACCCAGGTTCTGAAGCAAAAATGGGCCGACTTCTATGCTTACATTCAAATAAGGATAACAAGAGAACAAAGAAAAATTGATAATAGGAGTCAATTAGTAAGTTGCTTAAAATGTCATGCTCTATTTGAATCACGAAAGTTTAATTTTGACTAGACTATTCCTTTAACATAGAGATACATACATACACATGTCTAAATACGTGTGTCTATATATATATCTATATATACATATATATATATATTTAAATGTGTATATATGTATTTACAGACATATACACCTATAAACACATAACTTCATATGTGTGTGTATACATTGCAGCTCTTTGCAGTCAAGTAGATGGAAACATAAAATCATATTTATGCAATATTCATATTTAATAAAGTGTTTAACAATGTATTTACTGTACATATTTCACATACCAATGTTCTTCACATAGAGGAATATGTTCTAAGTATTTTTAAATAGATATTCCTATATATATATATATATATATATATATCTGTATATATCTATACATATATATATATATATATATATATATATACATATATATATAATTATAGATAGATAGATATTGTACCAATAAACCTTCCGATGTTTAAAGAAATATGTATTTGAAGGGACAGTCTACACCAGAATATTTATTGTTTTAAAAGATAGATAATCCCTTTATTACCAATTCCCTAGTTTTGCAAAACCAACACAGTTATATTAATGCACTTTTTACCTGTCACGGTGTCAGGAATCAGACTGAGACGAGAAGTGCAAAAATAATCACACCTTTATTAATAGCAAAAAATAACAAAAAGTCCACAAGTCAAATAACAAGCCAGGAGTCAAAACCAGAGCTGGTAGTCAGACGAGCCGAGTCAGGAGCCAAAGCGAATAGTCAGACGAGCCAGAATCAGAAACAAGGAAAACAGCAGAGTAAGGAACAAGCCAGGGATCAGGAACCAGGAAGGACGTCAGGCAGCCAAGTAATACACAGAAACTCTCACAAACAGGTATGAGACAACGCAAAGGCAAAGCATACTGAACAGAGGCCCTTTAAATAATAAGTGATGACATCACAATTCTGAGACTTCATCCTGTCTCACATGGATGAAGCACACCAGTCTGGCCATAAAAGGAAGTGCAGGAAATGAGCAGCATCCCCCACAATGCACCACAGTCAGGAAGAGAGGTGAGTAAAATGGCTGCCAGCAGCACATGGCAAACACAACAGGGGAAAAACCCTTACAGTACCCTCCCCTCAACGACCCCTCCCCCGCGGGAGGACAAAAGGCTTATTGGGGAAACGGGCATGGAAGGCACGGAGGAGGGCGGGAGCATGAATATCAGAGGAGGGAACCCAAGAACGCTCCTCCAGACCGTAGCCCCTCCAGTGAACCAAATACTGTACACGGCCACTGGACATACGAGAGTCAATAACGCTGCTGACCTCATACTCCTCATGGTTGTCAACAAAGATAGGACAGAGACAAGGCAACACAGTGGTAAACCGATTACAAACCAATGGTTTCAAGAGGGAGACATGAAAAACATTGGAGATGCGCATAGCAGGAGGAAGGTCAAGAGCGTAGGCCACAGGATTAACCCGTCGGAGTATTCGAAAAGGACCAACATAATGGAGAGCCAATTTATTGGTAGGCACACGAAGGTTCAAGTTGCGGGAGGACAGCCAAACTCTCTCACCAACCTGGTAGGAAGGTGCAGGCAGACGCCTACGATCAGCCTGGAACGTTTGGCGCTGCATAGAACAATTAAGGCAATCCTGAATCTGCACCCACGGGGAGCGGAGTTGCCGGAGATGCTCCTCCAAAGCCGGAATACCCTGAGACATGAATGAATTGGGCAACAAGGATGGTTGAAACCCATAATTCCCCATGAACGGGGGTAACTTGGAGGAAGCATTCATAGCACTATTACGAACAAATTCTGCTCAAGGTAACAGTTCAGACCAATTATTGTGGTGATCTGAGACATAGCAACGGAGGAACCAGAGCTTGATTAGACCGTTCCGCAGCCCCATTGGATTGAGGGTGATATGCTGAAGAGAAGGAAAGCTGGATCCACATTTGAGCACAAAAGGAACGCCAAAATCTGGAGACAAACTGGCTACCCCGGTCCGACACTATCTCCTTGAGTAACCCATATAAACGGAAGACCTCCCGGGCAAAAATTGAAGCAAGCTCCTGAGTGGTAGGCAGCTTCATCAAGGGAATGCAATGTGACATTTTAGAAAAAACGGTCAACCACCATAAGGATAACAGTATTGCCAATGGAAACAGGGAGCTCGACAATGAAGTCCATGGAAAGATGTGTCCAAGGACGCTCACCATTAGCAATAGGTTGAAGAAGACCCACATGAAGACGTTGAGGAGTCTTATTCTGTGCACAAACTGAGCAGGAGGCAACATACGCAGCAACATCAGAACGAAGACCTGCGGCTTTAGGATAGTGGTAAGTGTGCAAAAGTTTAGTTTGAAGATTCTCAGGAACAAAACACTTACCACTAGGTTTCTCAGGAGGTGCATTGGTTTGTGGTAGCCAAAATATGGTCAGGAGGTATAACAGGAGTCCTTGGACAGAGGCGAAAATTGTCGAGAGAGAGCATCAGCCCTAACATTCTTACTAGGTAGGGCAGGTAACATTCTTACTAGGTAGGGCAGGTTTAAACCGAGACAAAAATAGCCCCCATCTGGCCTGTCGGGGCGACAAACGTTTTGCTTCAGATAGATAAGTTAAATTCTTGTGGTCAGTAAGAATGAGCACTGGCACGCTAGTACCCTCGAGAAGATGCCTCCATTACTTAAGTGCCATAATTATGGCCAGTAATTCCCTGTCGCCAATTTCATAATTGCACTCCGCTGGAGACAATTTCTTAGAGAAGAAACCACACGGATGCAAGGAACCGTCAGCCGTAGGATGTTGAGACAAGAGGGCACCTACTCCAGTCTCAGACGCATCGACCTCAAGAAAGAAAGGCAGGATAGGGTTAGGATGAGCCAGAACTGGAGCGGCAGCAAAGGCAGTCTTAAGACTATCAAAGGCCTTAATGGCAGTAGGTGACCAATGGAGTGGATCATTCTCTTTACGGGTCATGTCTGTGATAGGTTTGACCAAGGAAGAAAAGTTTTTAATAAACTTTCTATAGTCATTGGCGAACCCCAAAAAACATTGAATAGACCAAAGACCAACTGGACGAGGCCACTGCAGAACTGCATATAACTTGTCAGGATCCATGGAGAACCCTGCAACGGAGATAACATAACCTAGGAAGGTTACTTGAGTCTGATGGAACTCACATTTCTCAAGTTTACAAAACAGGCCGTTCTCACGTAGTGTCAGGATATTACCTTTGCTACACTTCTCCCACTTTCCCTATAAATCCTGTCAGTCTAGTGCAGACAGGTGCTTAGTATTTTGGATTAGAGACGTGTTTGTCTCTCCTCTCAGCAACTGCTGACACCCTGCTCTCTAATTTCACATAAGCCTCTGAAGCCTAAACCTCTGGGAGTATTCTCCTGTATCTCTTGAAACTGCAGCGGATTGCTTGTCTCATACTTTGCCAACTTACTCTGACAACTGTGAGAAGGATCTGTATTTATCGGACACTGATTTCAGGCAGTCACGGATTATGCAAACAACCCTGTCTTACTCTGGAAGTCTGTGAGCATATCACTTTGTTACCCGCTATCCCTGTGAGGATTTGACCACACCAGTCCCACCTACCGTTTTCATTCCTCCTAGGGAGTGCTACTTGGAAGTTTGTTTCCTACCGGAATCGCCACAGTCTCGCCGCTGCACGGCATAGCTACACGCCCCCCTGTGACGTAACAGGTAACGGCTCTCTGGTCTCACTCTCTCTCAACTGCTGCAGCTCCTTGCGCACACAGCGCTGTACATCACTTGATTGAACTTACCCTTGTAACAATAGGAGAGTCTCTTGTGAATATATTGTAGCTGTTAGTCTTAAGTGTTTGAAGCACGCTCCTGTGAAGCAACAGGATTACAAGTTCTTAGTAGTATATTTGACAGGATTAGTTAGTCTTACTATAGGGAACTAGTTATAGTATAGTTAGTTTTCTTTTTTTTTAATTAGCTGCTTTTCTAGTTCACCCCTCTGTTTTATTTGCAACATTGGGATTAAGTAGCCAATTACTATATTAACTCACAACTTATTCGCTGCTGTTACTTTTCTGTTTGTTCCAGCTTGAATACACTGATACATTACAAAAATTAGTTCCGCAACTGAGTATCCTTCACATATTACAAGTTCTGCTGAGAAAGTTAATCAGCCCCTTGACACGTAGTCCCTGAAGAACCCGTGTAACATCAGAACGATGAGCCTCAAGTGTGGGTGAGTGTCTATGTATACCACAACACACTGTTGCAACATATCTTGTAGGACATCATTAATAAATTCCCAAAAAACAGCAGGAGCATTACATAGGCCAAAGGGCATTACAAGATACTCTTAATGCCCGCTCCTGGTGTTAAATGCTGTTTTTTATTTGTGGCCCTCCTTAATCCTAACGAGATTGTACGCTCCTCTCAAATCAAGTTTAGTAAAGACCGTAGCTCCCTTGAGGCGGTCAAAGAGTTCCGTAATAACCGGAATAGGGTAAGCATTCTTAATGGTAAGACGATTAAGACCCCTATAATCGATACATGGTCTTAACTCTCCACCCTTTTTCTTCACAAAGAAGAAGCCAGCCCTTGCAGGAGAGCAGGATTTGCGGATGATCCCCCGCGACAGAGCATCGGCAACATACTCCTCCATAGCACAATTCTCTGCAACAGACAGAGGGTGCACCCGGCCCCGAGGAGGAATGGCTCCGGGTTGCAGGTCTATGGCACAATCGTAAGACCGGTGAGGAGGCAACGTACCGGCACGCAACTTGTCAAACACGTCTAGGAACTCTCGATACTCCTCTGGCAATTGAGATACCGAAGAAGTGCACAAGGCTTTAACTGGTTTCCGAAGACAAGTGGAAATACATTGCGGGGACCACGACAAAATTTCGGACCTGCGCCAGTCGAGACTGGGATTGTGCTTTTGGAGCCAGGGATAACCCAGAACAACCGGATAATGCGGAGAGTTTATCACCTGGAACTGGAGGGTTTCAAAATGGAGAGCCCCAACAGCCATGGACAACGGAGCAGTTTTGTGAGTAACGAGTGCGGGTTGAAGGGGCCTGCCATCAATGGCCTCAATAGCAAGCGGAACGGACCGAGGCAAAACAGGAATGGAGTGCTTTGATACAAGAGCACTGTCAATGAAATAGCCCAATAGCTCAACAAGAGCCTGAGTGACTATGGAGGAGTCCACCCAGGAAAGGACAACCAAGACCAAAGGTTTCTCCTTAAGCGGTTCCGGGGATGAGGATAAACCACCCAAGGTCTGCCCCAGACAGGACCTTAGGTGTGAGCGTTTCCCGGCCTGTAGGACAAGACTTCAAAAGGTGACCCTGTAACCCACAATAGAGGCAGAGCCCCTCCCTCCTCCTAAAGGCCCTCTCCTCCGCGGAGAGACGCGTGAATCCCAGCTGCATCTGCTCAGCAGTACCTGGTGACTCGGGACCAGTAGGCATGGGAGGAGAGGGAGGTATGGGTGGGAATGAACACGTAGGAGACAACGGAACAGGAGGCTTCCGCAAGCGCTCCTTGAAAGAGGGCCTCACTCTGAGTCTGATGTCAATTAGGATAAAAAAAGACACCAATGCCTCGAGATCCTCTGGTAAATCTCTGGCAGCAACTTTGTCTTTAATCGCATCAGAGAGCCCATGAAAGAAGGCGGCAACAAGGGCTTCATCGTTCCAACCTACCTCTGCGGCAAGCGTACGGAACTCAATAGCATACTGAGCAAAAGATCTTGTACCTTGCTGAATGGACATGAGTCGTTTAGCAGCAGAGGAGCAGCGAGCCGGAACATCAAATACCCTTCGAAAGGAGGCCACAAATTCAGGGTAATTTGAAATCACAGGTTTACTAGTCTCCCACAAGGGATTAGCCCAGGCAAGAGCTGTGTCAGAGAGTAACGAGATGAGAAATTCCACCTTAGCTCTGTCAAAGGGAAACGCCTGAGGTAACATCTCAAAGTAAATGCCCACCTGGTTCAAAAACCCTCTGCACTGATTAGGATCCCTTCCATATATCGCTGAGGTAGAGGTGCAGAACCAGATATGCTCCTGGTAGGCATAGGTGCAGCAGCGGAAACAGGAGCAGCCAAAACTTGTGGGACACTTTGGTCCAAATGTGCAGTACGAGTCAGCAGGGTTTGCAGGGCTAGTGCAAATTGATCCAAGCGGTGATCCTGTTCATCCATCCTGGACAGAGACAAGGCAACACAGTGGTAAACCGATTACAAACCAATGGTTTATTAGCACCATCAGGATTCAGGGCCTTTGCGTAATGTCAGGGTGCCAGGAATCAGACTGAGACAAGAAGTGCAAAAATAATCACACCTTTATTAATAACAAAAAATAATAAAAAGTCCACAAGTCAAATAACAAGCCAGGAGTCAAAACCAGAGCTGGTAGTCAGACGAGCCGAGTCAGGAGCCAAAGCGAATAGTCAGACAAGCCAGAATCTGGAACAAGGAAAACAGCAGAGTCAGGAACAAGCCAGGGATCAGGAACCAGGAAGGACGCCAGGCAGCCAGGCAATACACAGGAACTCTTACAAACAGGTCTGAGACAATGCAAAGACAAAGCATACTGAACAGAGGCCCTTTAAATAATAAGTGATGACATCACAATTCTGAGACTGCATCCTGGATGATGCACACCAGTCTGGCCATAAAAGGAAGTGCAGGAAATGAGCAGCATCCCCCACAATGCACCACAGTCAGGAAGAGAGGTGAGTAAAATTGCTGCCAGCAGCACATGGCAAACACAACAGGGGAAAAACCCTGACATTACCTCTGTGATTATCTTGTATCTAAGCCTCTGCAAACTTCCCCTTATTTCAGTTCTTTTGACAGACTTGCATTTTAGCCAATCAGTGTGGGCTCCTAGGAACTCCACATGCGTGAGCACAGTGTTATCTATATGAAACACATGAACTAACACCCTCTAGTGGTGAAAAACTGTCAAAATGCCCTGAGCAAAGAGGCGGCCTTCAAGGGCTTAGAAATTAGCATATGAACCTCCTAGATTTAGCTTTCAACTAAGAATACCAAGAGAACAAAGCAAAATTGGTTATAGAAGTAAATGGGAAAATTGTTTAAAATTACATGCCCTATCTGAATAATGAAAGTTTATTTTGGACTAGACTGTCCCTTTAAGAATAAATAGAACATAGTCTGCTATGTGACGAACATTGGAATGTGAAATATTACACTTAAGGAAAAAGGTGATGTGTGCATGCAATTAGGGTGTTAACTCCCCCCCCCCACACACACACACACACACTTTTCCTGCTCCTTTGACTGCTATGGTGGAATACGTTAACGTGGTCATGATATTCTAACTTCAGCTTTTTGCTCATGTCAGTTTAGCGCTAGTGGAGAAAGTTTTACTTTCAACTTGTGATACGTGCCCAAAAAGCTTACTTCTATCACAGTTAATGCACTAACAGGAGCGATAAATTGTGTTCCATTCGTAATCTAGCTCACTGATGGGGGTTATTCTTCCTTTAACAAAACAAAAGATAGCTATACTCGATACACTGCCAAAAATAGCTAGAAAGAGATTTTAACGAACCAGTCCGTAATATCAGGTGATCAATTTCTGACCAGCATCAACAGCATACAGCCATACAAATAAAGCAGCTTCAGTGGATCATAGGATCATAGCACACACATTAAGCATGTAGCATGTAAAGAACACTCACCGCACTTCTCCGGACCGGATGCCTCTATCTCGCGCTTCTTTACACTAGCGGGAGGTCTTACCCGTCACGGTGAGTAATCTTCATTCCGCTCCAGTCCACTTCCACACTCGCGGACGCTGCTTCGTCTAACAGAACTCGGCTGTTCCAATGCCCTGTCCTAATGCACATTTCCTGTGGACGATTCACATACTTCCTCGTACTGCCGCTCAAAGCAACTGGGACATATTTAGTGAAATCCTCCCGGTTCACAACAACAGGTAAGCTAAAGAAGAGACTTGGTCCAAGGTTGCTAAAACAGTAAATCCATTTATTTCAAATGTTCCATAAGAAGGAGACAATATACACACAAAACAAGAGGTGTAAGCAGGGTCGGTCCCTGCTTACACCTCTTGTTTTGTGTGTATATTGTCTCCTTCTTATGGAACATTTGAAATAAATGGATTTACTGTTTTAGCAACCTCGGACCAAGTGTCTTCTTTAGCTTATTCTTCCTTTACCTGTCTCAGAACAGGGGCAGGGGTTTTATTCCAACCTCTTTATTGTTCCAAAAAAGTAGGGTACTTTCAGATCCATTTTGAATTTAAAAACCTTAAACAAGTTTTTTTTCAAGTTTTAAAATGGAGACGGTCCATACTATCTTACCGTTAGTATAACAGGGTCAGTTATGTCCACAATATGTATCAAAAAGCTCTTTATCCTCCAGTACCAAGGTTTTTTTCTGGGGGTTTCCATAGATTTAGTCTCCATGCATCTTTCTCTAAGAGAATCGCACAGGTTGAAACATCAGAAGGCATATGCCATTCTTTGACGCACTGTTTTCCCAACAGTTGCACATGTATGGAGTTTATCAGTATGATGGTGGCAGCTTCACACGCGGCCCTCATTTTCACTTCCGTCCTCTTCAACTGTCTGTCCTAGAACAGTGGACGAATAATTATTTTCAGTTAGGTCAACGGATTGCTGTAGATTTGTCAATCAAACAATCTCTATTATGGTGAATAGAGTCTTTGGCCCATGAGGCCTCATTTCTTCTTCCATCTTGGACAATAGTGATGAGATACGCCGGTCTTTCGGACTTGGGTGTGGTTTGGGGAGCTCAAAGAGCACAAATAGTTTGGTGTCCCCTGGAGGCAAGTTTACCTATAAACTTTTTGGAGCTCCGGGCAATTCTTCGGGCTCTCCAGTTGTGGCCTCTCCTGAAACAGGAAAAGTATGTTCGGTTTCAGTAAGAGACAATATCAGGGTTGTGGCATTCTTCAGTCACCAGGGAGGGACTCAAAATCATTTAGCAATTAAATAAATGTCCCAGATCTTGTCCTGGGCAAAACAACATTATTGCCCTCTGTCGGCGATCCATATTTCTCTTGTTAAGTGTAGTCAGTCCACGGGTCATCCATTACTTATGGGATTATATCTCTCCCCAACAGGAAGTTGCAAGAGGGTCACCCAAGCAGAGCTGCTATATAGCTCCTCCCCTCACATGTCATACCCAGTCATTCTCTTGCAAGTCTCAACAAAGGAGGTTGTGAGAGGAGACAGGAGTTTTTTACTTAATTCTTCAATCAAAAGTTTGTTATTTTAAAATGGCACCGGAGTGTGCTGTTTTTTCTCTCAGGCAGTATTTAGAAGAAGAAGATCTGCCTGCGTTTTCTATGATCTTAGCAGACGTAACTAAGATCCACTTGCTGTTCTCGCGCATTCTGAGGAGGGGTAACTTCAGAAAGGGGAATAGCATGCGGGGTCCTCCGCAAATGAGGTATGTGCAGTATAATATTTTCTAGGAATGGAATTGACTAAGAAAACACTGCCGTTACCCATATGATGTAAGTACAGCCTTTAATGCAGTAGTAGCGACTGGTATCAGGCTGTTAAATGTATGCGCAGTTGAGTTATTTTCTAGGGACTAGAATTTGACTGAGAAAATACTGTTAATACTGAAATAAATGTATAAGCCTTAACTGCAGTAGAAGCGACTGGTAGCAGGCTTAGTGATAACTTTACATAACACTGGAAAAGTTGTTTTTAAAACGTTTACTGGCATGTTATTCGTTTTGCGAGGTACTTTGGTGATAAATCTTTTTGGGCATGATTTTTTTCCACATGGCTAACGTTTATTTCTGCATAGAAACCGTTGTAACAGGTCTCCCACTGTTGTAATATGAGTGGGAGGGGGCTTTTTTAGCGCCTTGTTGCGCAGATAAAATTCTAGCACAGTCTTCCTGCCTTTTCCTCCTTGATCCAGGACGTCTCCAGAGAGCTCAGGGGTCTTCAAAATTCAATTTTGAGGGAGGTAATCAGTCACAGCAGACCTGTGACAGTGTGTTTGACTGTGAGAAAAACGTTAAATCTAAAATTGATTATCCGGTTGTGGGTATTGAGGGGTTAATCATCCGTTTGCTAGTGGGTGCAATCCTCTGCTAAATTCATACATTTATTGTTAAAATTGTTGGCTATAACTGAATTAGTTCATTGTTATTTCAACTGTGACAGTTTTTTTTTTTTTTGTGTTTTTAAAAGCGCTGCTGCGTTTTTTCATATTGCTTGTAAATTCACTGACAGTTTTTTTCCAAGCTTGCTAGCCTTCATTGCTAGTCTGTTAAACATGTCTGATACAGATGAATCTACTTGTTTATTATGTTTAAAAGCCAATGTGGAGCCCAATAGAAATTTGTGTACCAATTGTATTGATGTTACTTTAAATAAATGTCAGTCTTTACCGGTAAAGAAATTATCACCAGACATCGAGGGGGAAGTTATGCCGTCTAACTCTCCTCACATGTCAGTACCTTCGCCTCCCGCTCAGGAGGTGCGTGAGATTGTGGCGCCAAGTACATCAAGGCCCTTACAAATAACTTTGCATGATATGGCTAATGTTATGAAAGAAGTATTATCTAATTTGCCTGAGTTAAGAGGCAAGCGCGATAGCTCTGGGTTTAGGACAGAGCGCGCCGATGACACGAGAGCCATGTCCGATACTGCGTCACAATTTGCAGAACATGAGGACGGAGAGCTTCATTCTGTGGGTGACGGATCTGATCCGGGGAGACCGGATTCAGAAATTTCAAATTTTAAATTTAAGCTTGAGAACCTCCGTGTATTGCTAGGGGAGGTGTTAGCGGCTCTGAATGATTGCGACACGGTGGATATCCCAGAGAAATTATGTAGGCTGGATAAATACTATGCGGTACCGGTGTGTACTAACGTTTTTCCTATACCTAAAAGGCTTACAGAGATTATTAGAAAAGTCAGTGTTATCCAGCAATCACGCCAATGGTATAAGCCTCAGGGAGTAACTACCAACCTCCCATGTATCAATGAAAGAAATAAAGGATTGAAGCTCACCAATATGCCAAAAAGTAATTCACTTTATTGTAGAGACAGGCAGGGTCCAAATACCACGACGTTTCGGGGCAGTATGCCCCTTAATCATGTGATAACAACCTATACAGGTACACCTGTTTAAATAGCTTACCTGGGATTAACCCTTACAATCTTTCTAACAATACAATAATAGAGGGACAGCGCCATCTAGCGGCCCCCAAGGTGTATAATTACCTAGTGTTAAAATAAAACCAAAGACAAAAAACAGCTATGAATCCCTAATTACAGATTCAAACTATGTCAAAAAGCTTTTTATTATTTATATAAATAATTTTTAACCCATCAAATTTAAATCACTATGTAACTATAGAAAATGGCAGAATAAATTTATCATTATATATGAACATAATAGAGAGATAGATCAGTAAAAAAACTGACTAATCTATCTCTCTATTAAGCCCCCTTGGTTCCAAGGTGTCAAGGTGAAAAATCCAAAAGGATTCTCTTTGCTTAAGCAAAACTTCCCTATTTCCACCCCTTCTAGGGGCTTTCACCTGTTCAATCACCTGAAACCTAAGTTGGCTTATCTGATGGCCTGCTGCCAAAAAATAATAGGCCACTGGGGCTGACACTTTACCACATCTGATGTTGCTCTTGTGCTCAGTTATTCTGTCCCGGACCCTCCTAGTGGACTCACCAACATAGGCCTTCCCACATGGACACTTGATCATGTATATGACATAACTGCTGTTGCAAGTGAAAAAATCCCTATAATTAAATCTATGCCCAATATGTGGATGTAAAAAATAGGGACTTTTCTCCAACATAGGTGTGTCCGGTCCACGGCGTCATCCTTACTTGTGGGATATTCTCTTCCTCAACAGGAAATGGCAAAGAGCCCAGCAAAGCTGGTCACATGATCCCTCCTAGGCTCCGCCTACCCCAGTCATTCTCTTTGCCGTTGTACAGGCAACATCTCCACGGAGATGGCTTAGAGTTTTTTAGTGTTTAACTGTAGTTTTTATTATTCAATCAAGAGTTTGTTATTTTAAAATAGTGCTGGTATGTACTATTTACTCTGAAACAGAAAAGAGATGAAGATTTCTGTTTGTATGAGGAAAATGATTTTAGCAACCGTTACTAAAATCCATGGCTGTTCCACACAGGACTGTTGAGAGGAATTAACTTCAGTTGGGGGAACAGTGAGCAGTCTTTTGCTGCTTGAGGTATGACACATTCTAACAAGACGATGTAATGCTGGAAGCTGTCATTTTCCCTATGGGATCCGGTAAGCCATTTTTATTCACACAGTAAATAAGGGCTTCACAAGGGCTTATTAAGACTGTAGACATTTTCTGGGCTAAATCGATCATATTTACACATATTTAGCCTTGAGGAATCATTTAATCTGGGTATTTTTTGTAAAATAATATCGGCAGGCACTGTTTTAGACACTTTATTCTATTGGGGCTTTCCCTAATCATAGTCAGAGCCTCATTTTCGCGCCGGTATGGCGCACTTGTTTTTGAGAACAGCATGACATGCAGCTGCATGTGTGTGGAGCTCTGATACATAGAAAAGTCTTTCTGAAGGCATTATTTGGTATCGTATTCCCCTTTGGGCTTGGTTGGGTCTCAGCAAAGCAGATTCCAGGGACTGTAAAGGGGTTAAATATAAAAACGGCTCCGGTTCCGTTATTTTAAGGGTTAAAGCTTCCAAATTTGGTGTGCAATACTTTTAAGGCTTTAAGACACTGTGGTGAAATTTTGGTGAATTTTGAACAATTCCTTCATACTTTTTCGCAATTGCAGTAATAAAGTGTGTTCAGTTTAAAATTTAAAGTGACAGTAACGGTTTTATTTTAAAACGTTTTTTGTGCTTTGTTATCAAGTTTATGCCTGTTTAACATGTCTGAACTACCAGATAGATTGTGTTCTGACTGTGGGGAAGCCAAGGTTCCTTCTCATTTAAATAGATGTGATTTATGTCATAAAAAATTTAGTAAAAATGATGCCCAAGATGATTCCTCAAGTGAGGGGAGTAAGCATGGTACTGCATCATCCCCTCCTTCGTCTACACCAGTTTTGCCCATACAGGAGGCCCCTAGTACATCTAGCGCGCCAATACTCCTTACTATGCAACAATTAACGGCTGTAATGGATAATTCTATCAAAAACATTTTAGCCAATATGCCCACTTATCAGCGAAAGCGCGACTGCTCTGTTTTAGAAAATACTGAAGAGCATGAGGACGCTGATGATATTGTTTCTGAAGGGCCCCTACACCAGTCTGAGGGGGCCAGGGAGGTTTTGTCTGAGGGAGAAATTTCAGATTCAGGAAAAATTTCTCAACAAGCTGAACCTGATGTGATTACTTTTAAATTTAAGTTGGAACATCTCCGCGCTCTGCTTAAGGAGGTGTTATCCAATTTGGATGATTGTGATTATCTGGTCATTCCAGAAACACTATGTAAAATGGACAAGTTCCTAGAGGCCCCGGGGCCCCCCGAAGCTTTTCCTATACTCAAGCGGGTGGCGTACATTGTTAATAAAGAATGGGGCAGGCCCGGTGTACCTTTCGTACCTCCCCCCATATTTAAAAAATTGTTTCCTATAGTCGACCCCAGAAAGGGCTTATGGCAGACAGTCCCCAAGGTCGAGGGGGCGGTTTCTACTCTAAACAAGCGCACCACTATACCCATAGAAGATAGTTGTGCTTTCCAAGATCCTATGGATAAAAAATTAGAAGGTTTGCTAAAAAAGATTTCTTTCATGTAATTAGCAAGAGTCCATGAGCTAGTGACGTATGGGATATACATTCCTACCAGGAGGGGCAAAGTTTCCCAAACCTCAAAATGCCTATAAATACACCCCTCACCACACCCACAATTCAGTTTTACAAACTTTGCCTCCGATGGAGGTGGTGAAGTAAGTTTGTGCTAGATTCTACGTTGATATGCGCTCCGCAGCAAGTTGGAGCCCGGTTTTCCTCTCAGCGTGCAGTGAATGTCAGAGGGATGTGAGGAGAGTATTGCCTATTTGAATGCAGTGATCTCCTTCTACGGGGTCTATTTCATAGGTTCTCTGTTATCGGTCGTAGAGATTCATCTCTTACCTCCCTTTTCAGATCGACGATATACTCTTATATATACCATTACCTCTACTGATTCTCGTTTCAGTACTGGTTTGGCTATCTGCTATATGTAGATGAGTGTCCTGGGGTAAGTAAGTCTTATTTTCTGTGACACTCCAAGCTATGGTTGGGCACTTTGTTTATAAAGTTCTAAATATATGTATTCAAACATTTATTTGCCTTGACTCAGAATGTTCAACTTTCCTTATTTTCAGACAGTCAGTTTCATATTTGGGATAATGCATTTGTTTTAATAAATTTTTTCTTACCTTCAAAAAATTTGACTCTTCCCTGTGGGCTGTTAGGCTCGCGGGGGCTGAAAATGCTTCATTTTATTGCGTCATTCTTGGCGCGGATTTTTTTGGCGCAAAAATTCTATTTCCGTTTCCGGCGTCATACGTGTCGCCGGAAGTTGCGTCATTTTTTTGACGTTATTTTGCGCCAAAAATGTCGGCGTTCCGGATGTGGCGTCATTTTTGGCGCCAAAAGCATTTAGGCGCCAAATAATGTGGGCGTCTTATTTGGCGCGAAAAAATATGGGCGTCACTTTTGTCTCCACATTATTTTAGTCTCATTTTTTATTGCTTCTGGTTGCTAGAAGCTTGTTCTTTGGCATTTTTTCCCATTCCTGAAACTGTCTTTTAAGGAATTTGATCAATTTTGCTTTATATATGTTGTTTTTTCTCTTACATATTGCAAGATGTCCCACGTTGCATCTGAGTCAGAAGATACTACAGGAAAATCGCTGTCAAGTGCTGAATCTACCAAAGCTAAGTGCATCTGCTGTAAACTTTTGGTAGCTATTCCTCCAGCTGTTGTTTGTATTGATTGTCATGACAAACTTGTTAAAGCAGATAATATTTCCTTTAGTAAAGTACCATTGCCTGTTGCAGTTCCTTCAACATCTAAGGTGCAGAATGTTCCTGATAATATAAGAGATTTTGTTTCAGAATCCATTAAGAAGGCTATGTCTGTTATTTCTCCTTCTAGTAAACGTAAAAAATCTTTTAAAACTTCTCTCCCTACAGATGAATTTTTAAATGAAGATCATCATTCTGATTCTGATGATTCCTCTGGTTCAGAGGATTCTGTCTCAGAGGTTGATGCTGATAAATCTTCATATTTATTTAAAATGGAATTTATTCGTTCTTTACTTAAAGAAGTACTAATTGCTTTAGAAATAGAGGATTCTGGTCCTCTTGATGTTAATTCTAAACGTTTGGATAAGGTTTTTAAAGCTCCTGTGGTTTTTCCAGAAGTTTTTCCTGTTCCTAATGCTATTTCTGCAGTAATTTCCAAGGAATGGGATAAATTGGGTAATTCATTTACTCCTTCTAAACGTTTTAAGCATTTATATCCTGTGCCGTCTGACAGATTAGAATTTTGGGACAAGATCCCTAAAGTTGATGGGGCTATTTCTACCCTTGCTAAACGTACTACTATTCCTACGTCAGATGGTACTTCGTTTAAAGATCCTCTAGATAGGAAAATTGAATCCTTTCTAAGAAAAGCTTATCTGTGTTCAGGTAATCTTCTTAGACCTGCTATATCTTTGGCTGATGTTGCTGCAGCTTCAACTTTTTGGTTGGAAACTTTAGCGCAACAAGTAACACATCGTGATTCTCATGATATTATTATTCTTCTTCAGCATGCTAATAATTTTATATGTGATGCTATTTTTGATATTATCAGAGTTGATGTCAGGTTTATGTCTCTAGCTATCTTAGCTAGAAGAGCTTTATGGCTTAAAACTTGGAATGCTGATATGGCTTCTAAATCAACTTTGCTTTCCATTTCTTTCCAGGGTAACAAATTATTTGGTTCTCAGTTGGATTCCATTATTTCAACTGTTACTGGTGGGAAAGGAACTTTTTTACCACAGGATAAAAAATCTAAAGGTAAAAACAGGGCTAATAATCGTTTTCGTTCCTTTCGTTTCAACAAAGAACAAAAACCTGATCCTTCATCCTCAGGAGCAGTTTCGGTTTGGAAACCATCTCCAGTCTGGAATAAATCCAAGCCAGCTAGAAAGGCAAAGCCTGCTTCTAAGTCCACATGAAGGTGCGGCCCTCGTTCCAGCTCAGCTGGTAGGGGGCAGGTTACGTTTTTTCAAGGAAATTTGGATCAATTCTGTTCACAATCTTTGGATTCAGAGCATTGTTTTAGAAGGGTACAGAATTGGTTTCAAGATGAGACCTCCTGCAAAGAGATTTTTTCTTTCCCGTGTCCCAGTAAATCCAGTAAAAGCTCAAGCATTTCTGAAATGTGTTTCAGATCTAGAGTTGTCTGGAGTAATTATGCCAGTTCCAGTTCCGGAACAGGGGATGGGGTTTTATTCAAATCTCTTCATTGTACCAAAGAAGGAGAATTCCTTCAGACCAGTTCTGGATCTAAAAATATTGAATCGTTATGTAAGGATACCAACGTTCAAGATGGTAACTGTAAGGACTATATTGCCTTTTGTTCAGCAAGGGAATTATATGTCCACAATAGATTTACAGGATGCATATCTGCATATTCCGATTCATCCAGATCATTATCAGTTCCTGAGATTCTCTTTTCTGGACAAGCATTACCAGTTTGTGGCTCTGCCGTTTGGCCTAGCTACAGCTCCAAGAATTTTTACAAAGGTTCTCGGTGCCCTTCTGTCTGTAATCAGAGAACAGGGTATTGTGGTATTTCCTTATTTGGACGATATCTTGGTACTTGCTCAGTCTTTACATTTAGCAGAATCTCATACGAATCGACTTGTGTTGTTTCTTCAAGATCATGGTTGGAGGATCAATTTACCAAAAAGTTCTTTGATTCCTCAGACAAGAGTAACCTTTCTGGGTTTCCAGATGGATTCAGTGTCCATGACTCTGTCTTTAACAGACAAGAGACGTCTAAAATTGATTGCAGCTTGTCGAAACCTTCAGTCACAATCATTCCCTTCGGTAGCCTTATGCATGGAAATTCTAGGTCTTATGACTGCTGCATCGGACGCGATCCCCTTTGCTCGTTTTCACATGCGACCTCTTCAGCTCTGTATGCTGAAGCAATGGTGCAAGGATTACACGAAGATTTCTCAAATAATATCTTTAAAACCGATTGTTCGACACTCTCTAACATGGTGGACAGACCACCATCGTTTAATTCAGGGGGCTTCTTTTGTGCTTCCGACCTGGACTGTAATTTCAACAGATGCAAGTCTTTCAGGTTGGGGAGCTGTGTGGGGATCTCTGACAGCACAAGGAGTTTGGGAATCTCAGGAGGTGAGATTACCGATCAATATTTTGGAACTCCGTGCAATTTTCAGAGCTCTTCAGTTTTGGCCTCTTCTGAAGAGAGAATCGTTCATTTGTTTTCAGACGGACAATGTCACAACTGTGGCATACATCAATCATCAAGGAGGGACTCACAGTCCTCTGGCTATGAGAGAAGTATCTCGAATTTTGGTTTGGGCGGAATCCAGCTCCTGTCTAATCTCTGCGGTTCATATCCCAGGTATAGACAATTGGGAAGCGGATTATCTCAGTCGCCAAACGTTACATCCGGGCGAATGGTCTCTTCACCCAGAGGTATTTCTTCAGATTGTTCAAATGTGGGAACTTCCAGAAATAGATCTGATGGCGTCCCATCTAAACAAGAAACTTCCCAGGTATCTGTCCAGATCCCGGGATCCTCAGGCGGAGGCAGTGGATGCATTATCACTTCCTTGGAAGTATCATCCTGCCTATATCTTTCCGCCTCTAGTTCTTCTTCCAAGAGTAATATCCAAGCTTCTGAAGGAATGCTCGTTTGTTCTGCTGGTAGCTCCGGCATGGCCTCACAGATTTTGGTATGCGGATCTTGTCCGGATGGCCTCTTGCCAACCGTGGACTCTTCCGTTAAGACCAGACCTTCTGTCACAAGGTCCTTTTTTCCATCAGGATCTGAAATCCTTAAATTTAAAGGTATGGAGATTGAACGCTTGATTCTTGGTCAAAGAGGTTTCTCTGACTCTGTCATTAATACTATGTTACAGGCTCGTAAGTCTGTATCTCGAGAGATATATTATAGAGTCTGGAAGACTTATATTTCTTGGTGTCTTTCTCATCATTTTTCTTGGCATTCTTTTAGAATACCGAGAATTTTACAGTTTCTTCAGGATGGTTTAGATAAGGGTTTGTCCGCAAGTTCTTTGAAAGGACAAATCTCTGCTCTTTCTGTTCTTTTTCACAGAAAGATTGCTATTCTTCCTGATATTCATTGTTTTGTACAAGCTTTGGTTCGTATAAAACCTGTCATTAAGTCAATCTCTCCTCCTTGGAGTTTGAATCTGGTTCTGGGAGCTCTTCAAGCTCCTCCGTTTGAACCTATGCATTCATTGGACATTAAATTGCTTTCTTGGAAAGTTTTGTTCCTTTTAGCCATCTCTTCTGCTAGAAGAGTTTCTGAATTATCTGCTCTTTCTTGTGAGTCTCCTTTTCTGATTTTTCACCAGGATAAGGCGGTGTTGCGAACTTCTTTTGAATTTTTACCTAAAGTTGTGAATTCCAACAACATTAGTAGAGAAATTGTGGTTCCTTCATTATGTCCTAATCCTAAGAATTCTAAGGAGAAATCGTTGCATTCTTTGGATGTTGTTAGAGCTTTGAAATATTATGTTGAAGCTACGAAATCTTTCCGTAAGACTTCTAGTCTATTTGTTATCTTTTCCGGTTCTAGAAAAGGCCAGAAAGCTTCTGCCATTTCTTTGGCATCTTGGTTGAAATCTTTAATTCATCTTGCTTATGTTGAGTCGGTTAAAACTCCGCCTCAGAGAATTACAGCTCATTCTACTAGGTCAGTTTCTACTTCCTGGGCGTTTAGGAATGAAGCTTCGGTTGACCAGATTTGCAAAGCAGCAACTTGGTCCTCTTTGCATACTTTTACTAAATTCTACCATTTTGATGTATTTTCTTCTTCTGAAGCAGTTTTTGGTAGAAAAGTACTTCAGGCAGCGGTTTCAGTTTGAATCTTCTGCTTATGTTTTTCGTTAAACTTTTATTTTGGGTGTGGATTATTTTCAGCAGGAATTGGCTGTCTTTATTTTATCCCTCCCTCTCTAGTGACTCTTGCGTGGAAAGATCCACATCTTGGGTAGTCATTATCCCATACGTCACTAGCTCATGGACTCTTGCTAATTACATGAAAGAAAACATAATTTATGTAAGAACTTACCTGATAAATTCATTTCTTTCATATTAGCAAGAGTCCATGAGGCCCACCCTTTTTTGTGGTGGTTATGATTTTGTATAAAGCACAATTTATTCCAATTCCTTATTTTATATGCTTTCGCACTTTTTTATCACCCCACTTCTTGGCTATTCGTTAAACTGAATTGTGGGTGTGGTGAGGGGTGTATTTATAGGCATTTTGAGGTTTGGGAAACTTTGCCCCTCCTGGTAGGAATGTATATCCCATACGTCACTAGCTCATGGACTCTTGCTAATATGAAAGAAATGAATTTATCAGGTAAGTTCTTACATAAATTATGTTGTTTGTTCAGCAAGGTTACCTTCTACAACCAATTGCATGCATTGTCCCTGTCACTACAGCCGCGTGTTTCTGGTGCGATGAGCTAGAAAAGGCGATTATTAGTAATTCTTCTTCTTATGAGGAGATTATGGACAGAATTCGTGCTCTTAAATTTGCTAATTCTTTCACCCTAGACGCCACCTTGCAATTGGCTAGGTTAGCGGCGAAAAATTCTGGGTTTGCTATTGTGGCGCGCAGAGCGCTTTGGTTAAAATCTTGGTCAGCGGATGCGTCTTCCAAGAACAAATTGTTTGACATTCCTTTCAAGGGGAAAACACTGTTTGGCCCTGACTTGAAAGAGTTTATCTCTGATATCACTGGGGGCAAGGGCCACGCCCTTCCTCAGAATAGGTCTTTCAAGGCCAAAAATAAACCTAATTTTCGTCCCTTTCGCAGAAACGGACCAGGCCCAAGTGCTACGTCCTCTAAGCAGGAGGGTAATACTTCTCAAGCCAATCCAGCCTGGAGACCAAGGCAAGGCTGGAACAAAGGAAAGCAGGCCAAGAAACCTGCCACTGCTCCCAAGACAGCATGAGATGCGGGCCCCCGATCCGGGACCGGATTTGGTGGGGGGCAGACTCTCTCTCTTCACTCAGGCTTGGGCAAGAGATGTTCTGGATCCTTGGGCGTTAGAAATAGTCTTCCAAGGTTATCTTCTGGAAGTGATTCTTCTTGTTCCATTAAAAGAACGAGGGATGGGGTTCTACTCCAATCTATTCGTAGTTCCCAAAAAAGAGGGAACGTTCAGACCAATCTTAGATCTCAAGATCCTAAACAAGTTTCTCAAGGTTCCATCGTCCAAAATGGAAACCATTCGAACAATCCTTCCATCCAGGAAGGTCAATTTTTGACCACGGTGGATTTAAAGGATGCGTATCTACATATTCCTGTCCACAAGGAACATCATCGTTTCCTAAGGTTCGCATTCCTGGACAAGCATTACCAGTTCGTGGCGCTTCCTTTCGGATTAGCCACTGTTCCAAGGATTTTCACAAAGGTACTAGTGTCCCTTCTGGCGGTGCTAAGACCAAGGGGCATTGCTGTAGTACCTTACTTGGACGACATTCTGATTCAAGCGTCGTCCCTTCCTCTAGCAAAGGCTCACACGGACATAGTCCTGGCCTTTCTCAGATCTCACGGATGGAAAGTGAACGTGGAAAAGAGTTCTCTATCTCCGTCGACAAGAGTTCCCTTCTTGGGAACAATAATAGACTCCTTAGAAATGAGGATTTTTCTGTCAGAGACCAGAAAAACAAAACTTCTAAACTCTTGTCGGATACTTCCTTCCGTTCCTCTTCCTTCCATAGCGCAGTGCATGGAAGTGATAGGTTTGATGGTAGCGGCAATGGACATAGTTCCTTTTGCGCGCATTCATCTAAGACCATTTCAATTGTGTATGCTCAGTCAGTGGAATGGGGACTATACAGACTTGTCTCCGAAGATACAAGTAAATCAGAGGACCAGAGACTCACTCCGTTGGTGGCTGTCCCTGGACAACCTGTCACAAGGGGTGACCTCCCGCAGACCAGAGTGGGTCATTGTCACGACCGACGCCAGTCTGATGGGCTGGGGCGCGGTCTGGGGATCCCTGAAAGCTCAGGGTCTTTGGTCTCGGGAAGAATCTCTTCTACCGATAAATATTCTGGAACTGAGAGCGATATTCAATGCTCTCAAGGCTTGGCCTCAGCTAGCGAGGGCCAAGTTCATACGTTTTCAATCAGACAACATGACGACTGTTGCGTACATCAACCATCAGGGGGGAACAAGGAGTTCCCTGGCGATGGAAGAAGTGACCAAAATCATTCAATGGGCGGAGACTCGCTCCTGCCACCTGTCTGCAATCCACATCCCAGGAGTGGAAACTTGGGAAGCGGATTTTCTGAGTCGTCAGACATTGCATCCGGGGGTGTGGGAACTCCATCCGGAAATCTTTGCCCTAATCACTCAACTGTGGGGCATTCCAGACATGGATCTGATGGCCTCTCGTCAGAACTTCAAGGTTCCTTGCTACGGGTCCAGATCCAGGGATCCCAAGGCGACTCTAGTAGATGCACTAGTAGCACCTTGGACCTTCAACCTAGCTTATGTATTCCCGCCGTTTCCTCTCATCCCCAGGCTGGTAGCCAGGATCAATCAGGAGAGGGCGTAGGTGATCTTGATAGCTCCTGCGTGGCCACGCAGGACTTGGTAGGCAGATCTGGTGAATATGTCATCGGCTCCACCATGGAAGCTACCTTTGAGACGAGACCTTCTTGTTCAAGGTCCGTTCGAACATCCGAATCTGGTCCTACTCCAGCTGACTGCTTGGAGATTGAACGCTTGATCTTATCAAAGCGAGGGTTCTCAGATTCTGTTATTGATACTCTTGTTCAGGCCAGAAAGCCTGTAACTAGAAAAATTTACCACAAAATATGGAAAAAATATATCTGTTGGTGTGAATCTAAAGGATTCCCTTGGGACAAGGTAAAGATTCCTAGGATTCTATCCTTTCTTCAAGAAGGATTGGAGAAAGGATCATCTGCAAGTTCCTTGAAGGGACAGATTTCTGCCTTGTCTGTGTTACTTCACAAAGAGCTGGCAGCTGTGCCAGATGTTCAAGCCTTTGTTCAGGCTCTGGTTAGAATCAAGCCTGTTTACAAACCTTTGACTCCTCCTTGGAGTCTCAACTTAGTTCTTTCAGTTCTTCAGGGGGTTCCGTTTGAACCCTTACATTCCGTTGATATTAAGTTATTATCTTGGAAAGTTTTGTTTTTGGCTGCAATTTCTTCCGCTAGAAGAGTTTCAGAATTATCTGCTCTGCAGTGTTCTCCTCCTTATCTGGTGTTCCATGCAGATAAGGTGGTTTTACGTACTAAACCTGGTTTTCTTCCAAAAGTTGTTTCTAACAAAAACATTAACCAGGAGATAGTCGTGCCTTCTTTGTGTCCGAAACCAGTTTCGAAGAAGGAACGTTTGTTGCACAATTTGGATGTTGTTCGCGCTCTAAAATTCTATTTAGATGCTACAAAGGATTTTAGACAAACATCTTCCTTGTTTGTTGTTTATTCTGGTAACAGGAGAGGTCAAAAAGCAACTTCTACCTCTCTCTCTTTTTGGATTAAAAGCATCATCAGATTGGCTTACGAGACTGCCGGACGGCAGCCTCCTGAAAGAATCACAGCTCATTCCACTAGGGCTGTGGCTTCCACATGGGCCTTCAAAAACGAGGCTTCTGTTGATCAGATATGTAGGGCAGCGACTTGGTCTTCACTGCACACTTTTACCAAATTTTACAAGTTTGATACTTTTGCTTCTTCTGAGGCTATTTTTTGGGAGAAAGGTTTTGCAAGCCGTGGTGCCTTCCATTTAGGTGACCTGATTTGCTCCCTCCCTTCATCCGTGTCCTAAAGCTTTGGTATTGGTTCCCACAAGTAAGGATGACGCCGTGGACCGGACACACCTATGTTGGAGAAAACAGAATTTATGTTTACCTGATAAATTACTTTCTCCAACGGTGTGTCCGGTCCACGGCCCGCCCTGGTTTTTTAATCAGGTCTGATAATTTATTTTCTTTAACTACAGTCACCACGGTATCATATGGTTTCTCCTATGCAAATATTCCTCCTTAACGTCGGTCGAATGACTGGGGTAGGCGGAGCCTAGGAGGGATCATGTGACCAGCTTTGCTGGGCTCTTTGCCATTTCCTGTTGGGGAAGAGAATATCCCACAAGTAAGGATGACACCGTTGGAGAAAGTAATTTATCAGGTAAACATAAATTCTGTTTTCACTATGCAACTGCAGTTGCTGCAACCAAGACAAGGGAAACAACCAAGATTCTTTTTAGTGATAAACTTTTGGGATGTAGATTTGACAGAACCCATGTCAGCCCGTATTAATGAATCCCTAAGGCTTTTACTACGCTTGTAGGCTGGCATGGGGAACTTGTCAAACTCCTCAACATCCACATTACATCTTCTCAAGATGCCCCAATGTCTCTGTATGATTTTCAACACCTGATCACTCTGTCTAGAAAACTCAGATACAAATACCATCCTTTTTTGATTTTTATCAGAGAGTCTTCTAGCTTTTAGAAGGGCATCACGATCCACTATCGGCTTTTTGACATTTTATCACATGATTAAGGGGCATACTGCCCCGAAACGTTGTGGTATTTGGACCCTGCCTGTCTCTACAATAAAGTGAATTACTTTTTAGCATATTGGTGAGCTTCAATCCTTTATTTCTTACAGAGATTATTAGCAAGGAGTGGGATAGACCCGGTGTGCCTTTTTCCCCTCCTCCGATATTTAGAAAAATGTTCCCAATAGACGCCACCACACGAGACTTATGGCAGACGGTCCCTAAGGTGGAGGGAGCAGTTTCTACTTTAGCCAAGCGTACCACTATCCCGGTGGAGGATAGTTGTGCTTTCTCAGATCCAATGGATAAAAAATTAGAAGGTTACTTTAAGAAAATGTTTGTTCAACAAGGTTTTATATTACAGCCCCTTGCATGCATTGCGCCCGTCACTGCTGCGGCGGCATTCTGGTTTGAGTCTCTGGAAGAGGCTATTCGCACAGCTCCATTGGATGAGATTATGAACAAGCTTAAAGCCCTTAAGCTAGCTAATGCATTTGTTTCGGATGCCGTGGTGCATTTAACCAAACTAACGGCTAAGAACTCCGGATTCGCCATCCAGGCGCGCAGAGCGCTATGGCTTAAATCCTGGTCAGCAGATGTAACTTCTAAATCTAAATTGCTTAATATTCCTTTCAAAGGGCAAACCTTATTCGGGCCCGGCTTGAAAGAAATTATTGCTGACATTACTGGAGGTAAGGGTCACTCCCTTCCTCAGGACAGGGCCAAATCAAAGGCCAAACAGTCTAATTTTCGTGCCTTTCGTAATTTCAAGGCAGGAGCAGCATCAACTTCCTCCGCCCCAAAACAGGAAGGGACTGCTACTCAGTACAGACAGGGTTGGAAAGGCAACCAGTCTTGGAACAAGGGCAAGCAGGCCAGAAAACCTTCTGCTGCCCCTAAGACAGCATGAAGTAAGGGCCCCCTGTCCGGAAACGGATCTAGTGGGGGGCAGACTTTCTCTCTTTGCCCAAGCTTGGGCAAGAGATGTCCAGGATCCCTGGGCGTTGGAGATCATATCTCAGGGATATCTTCTGGACTTCAAAGCTTCTCCTCCACAAGGGAGATTTCATCTTTCAAGGTTATCAGCAAACCAAATAAAGAAAGAGGCGTTTCTACGCTGTGTACAAGACCTCTTATTAATGGGGGTGATCCACCCAGTTCCGCGGTCGGGACAAGGGCAAGGATTTTATTCAAATCTGTTTGTGGTTCCCAAGAAAGAGGGAACCTTCAGACCAATCTTGGACTTAAAGATCCTAAACAAGTTCCTAAGAGTTCCATCATTCAAAATGGAAACTATTCGAACCATCCTACCCATGATCCAAGAGGGTCAGTACATGACCACAGTGGACTTAAAGGATGCCTACCTTCACATACCGATTCACAAGGATCATTATCGGTATCTAAGATTTGCCTTCCTAGACAGGCATTACCAGTTTGTAGCTCTTCCCTTCGGGTTAGCTACGGCCCCAAGAATCTTTACAAAGGTTCTGGGCTCACTTCTGGCGGTACTAAGACCGCGAGGCATAGCGGTGGCTCCGTACCTAGACGACATTCTGATACAAGCATCAAGTTTTCAAACTGCCAAGTCTCATACAGAGATAGTTCTGGCATTTCTGAGGTCGCATGGGTGGAAGGTGAACGTGGAAAAGAGTTCTCTATTACCACTCACAAGAGTTCCCTTCTTAGGGACTCTTATAGATTCTGTAGAGATGAAAATTTACCTGACGGAGGCCAGGTTATCAAAACTTCTAAATGCTTGCCGTGCCCTTCATTCCATTCCACACCCGTCAGTAGCCCGGTGCATGGAAGTAATCGGCTTAATGGTAGCAGCAATGGACATAGTACCATTTGCGCGCCTGCATCTCAGACCGCTGCAATTATGCATGCTCAGTCAGTGGAATGGGGATTACTCAGATTTGTCCCCTCTAATAAATCTGGATCAAGAGACCAGGGATTCTCTTCTCTGGTGGCTTTCTCGACTCCATCTGTCCAAAGGGATGACCTTTCGCAGGCCAGATTGGACGATTGTAACAACAGATGCCAGCCTTCTAGGTTGGGGCGCAGTCTGGAACTCCCTGAAGGCTCAGGGATCGTGGACTCAGGAGGAGAAACTCCTCCCAATAAATATTCTGGAATTAAGAGCGATATTCAATGCTCTTCTAGCTTGACCTCAGTTGGCAACACTGAGGTTCATCAGATTTCAGTCGGACAATATCACGACTGTGGCTTACATCAACCATCAAGGGGGAACCAGGAGTTCCCTAGCGATGTTGGAAGTATCAAAGATAATTCGCTGGGCAGAGTCCAACTCTTGCCACCTGTCGGCGATCTATATCCCAGGCGTGGAGAACTGGGAGGCGGACTTCCTAAGTAGTCAGACTTTTCATCCGGGGGAGTGGGAACTTCATCCGGAGGTCTTTGCTCAACTAATTCATCGTTGGGGCAAACCGGAACTGGATCTCATGGCTTCTCGACAGAATGCCAAACTTCCTTGCTACGGATCCAGGTCCAGGGACCCGGGAGCGGCGCTGATAGATGCTCTAGCAGCCCCTTGCGGTTTCAACATGGCTTATGTGTTTCCACCATTTCCGCTGCTTCCTCGGCTGATTGCCAAGATCAAACAGGAGAGAGCATCGGTGATTCTGATAGCACCTGCGTGGCCACGCAGGACCTGGTATGCAGATCTAGTGGGCATGTCGTTCTGTCCACCATGGTCTCTACCTCTGAGACAGGACCTTCTAATTCAGGGTCCTTTCAACCATCCAGATGTAATTTCTCTGAGGCTGACTGCATGGAGATTGAACGCTTGATTCTATCAAAGCTTGGCTTCTCGGAGTCAGTTATTGATACCTTAATACAGGCTCGGAAACCTGTTACCAGAAAAATTTACCATAAAATATGGCGTAAATACTTATATTGGTGTGAATCCAAGAGTTACTCATGGAGTAAAGTTAGGATTCCTAGGATTTTGTCCTTTCTACAAGAGGGTTTAGAAAAGGGTTTATCTGCTAGTTCATTAAAGGGACAGATTTCTGCTCTGTCTATTCTGTGACACAAACGTCTGGCAGATGTTCCAGACGTTCAGGCTTTTTGTCAGGCTTTGGCTAGGATTAAGCCTGTGTTTAAGACTGTTGCTCCACCGTGGAGCTTAAACTTAGTTCTTAAAGTTCTTCAAGGTATTCCGTTTGAACCCCTCCATTCCATTGATATTAAGCTGTTATCTTGGAAAGTTCTGTTTTTGATGGCTATTTCCTCGGCTCGAAGAGTCTCTGAGTTATCTGCCCTACACTGTGATTCTCCTTATCTGATTTTCCATTCAGACAAGGTAGTTCTGCGTACTAAACCTGGGTTTTTACCTAAGGTGGTTTCTAACAGGAATATCAATCAAGAGATTGTTGTTCCATCATTATGTCCTAACCCTTCTTCAAAGAAGGAACGACTTTTGCATAATCTGGACATGGTCCGTGCCCTGAAGTTCTATTTACAGGCAACTAAAGATTTTCGTCAAACTTCTTCCCTGTTTGTCGTTTACTCGGGACAGAGGAGAGGTCAAAAGGCTTCGGCTACCTCTCTCTCCTTTTGGCTTCGTAGCATAATACGTTTAGCCTATGAGACTGCTGGACAGCAGCCTCCTGAAAGAATTACAGCTCATTCCACTAGAGCTGTGGCTTCCACCTGGGCCTTTAAAAATGAGGCCTCTGTTGAACAGATTTGCAAGGCTGCAACTTGGTCTTCACTTCACACTTTTTCAAGATTTTACAAATTTGACACTTTTGCTTCTTCGGAGGCTATTTTTGGGAGAAAGTTGCTTCAGGCAGTGGTTCCTTCCGTTTAAAGTTCCTGCCTTGTCCCTCCCATCATCCGTGTACTTTAGCTTTGGTATTGGTATCCCATAAGTAATGGATGACCCATGGACTGACTACACTTAACAAGAGAAAACATAATTTCTTTCATGTAATTAGCAAGAGTCCATGAGCTAGTGACGTATGGGATATACATTCCTACCAGGAGGGGCAAAGTTTCCCAAACCTTAAAATGCCTATAAATACACCCCTCACCACACCCACAATTCAGTTTTACAAACTTTGCCTCCGATGGAGGTGGTGAAGTAAGTTTGTGCTAGATTCTACGTTGATATGCGCTCCGCAGCAAGTTGGAGCCCGGTTTTCCTCTCAGCGTGCAGTGAATGTCAGAGGGATGTGAGGAGAGTATTGCCTATTTGAATGCAGTGATCTCCTTCTACGGGGTCTATTTCATAGGTTCTCTGTTATCGGTCGTAGAGATTCATCTCTTACCTCCCTTTTCAGATCGACGATATACTCTTATATATACCATTACCTCTGCTGATTCTCGTTTCAGTACTGGTTTGGCTTTCTACAAACGTGTAGATGAGTGTCCTGGGGTAAGTAAATCTTATTTTCTGTGACACTCTAAGCTATGGTTGGGCACTTTATTTATAAAGTTCTAAATATATGTATTCAAACATTTATTTGCCTTGACTCAGAATGTTCAACATTCCTTATTTTTCAGACAGTCAGTTTCATATTTGGGATAAATGCATTTGTTTCAATCATTTTTTCTTACCTTAAAAAAATTTGACTTTTTCCCTGTGGGCTGTTAGGCTCGCGGGGGCAGAAAATGCTTCATTTTATTGCGTCATTCTTGGCGCAGACTTTTTTGGCGCAAAAAATTTTTTCTGTTTCCGGCGTCATACGTGTCGCCGGAAGTTGCGTCATTTTTTGACGTTTTTTTGCGTCAAAAATGTCGGCGTTCCGGATGTGGCGTCATTTTTGGCGCCAAAAGCATTTAGGCGCCAAATAATGTGGGCGTCTTTTTTGGCGCTAAAAAAATATGGGCGTCATTTTTGTCTCCACATTATTTAAGTCTCATTTTTTATTGCTTCTGGTTGCTAGAAGCTTGTTCACTGGCATTTTTTTCCCATTCCTGAAACTGTCATTTAAGGAATTTGATCAATTTTGCTTTATATGTTGTTTTTTTCTTTTACATATTGCAAGATGTTCCACGTTGCAACTGAGTCAGAAGATACTTCAGGAAAATCACTGCACAGTGCTGGAGCTACCAAGCTAAGTGTATCTGCTATAAACTTTTGGTATCTGTTTCTCCAGCTGTTATTTGTATTGCATGTCATGTCAAACTTATTAATGCAGATAAAATTTCCTTTAGTACTGTTACATTACCTGTTGCTGTTCCGTCAACATCTAATTTTCAGAGTGTTCCTGATAACATAAGAGATTTTATTTTTTAAATCCATTAAGATGGCTATGTCTGTTATTTCTCCTTCTAGTATACATAAAAGTCTTTTAAAACTTCTCTTTTTTCAGATGAATTTTTAAATGAACATCATCATTCTGATACCGATAATGGTTCTTCTGGTTCAGAGGTTTCTGTCTCATAGGTTGATGCTGATAAATCTTTCTATTTGTTCAAGATGGAATTTATTCGTTCTTTACTTAAAGAAGTGTTATTTGCATTTGAAATAGAGGATTCTGGTCCTCTTGATACTAAATGTAAACGTTTAAATAAGGTTTTTAAATCTCCTGTAGTTATTCCAGAAGTGTTTTATCTCCCTGATGCTATTTCTGAAGTAATTTCCAGGGAATGGAATAATTTGGGTAATTTATTTACTCCTTCTAGACGTTTAAGCAAATTATATCCTGTGCCATCTGACAGATTAGAGTTTTTTGGGACAAAAATCCCTAAGGTTATGGGGCTGTCTCTACTCCTGCTAATGTACTACTATTCCTACGGCAGATAGTACTTCATTTAAGGATCCTTTAGATAGGAAAATTGAATCCTTTCTAAGAAAAGCTTACTTATGTTCAGGTAATCTTCTTAGACCTGCTATATTTTTAGCGGATGTTGCTGCAGCTTCAACTTTTTGGTTAGAAGCTTTAGCGCAACAAGTAACAGATCATAATTTTATAGCATTATTATTATTCTATAACATGCTAATAATTTTATTGGTGATACCATCTTTTGATATCATTAGAGTTGATGTCAGGTATATGTCTCTAGCTATTTTAGCTAGAAAAGCTTTATGGATTAAACTTGGAATGCTGACATGTCTTCTAAGTCAACTTTGCTTTCCCTTTCTTTCCAGGGTAAATAATCATTTTCGTTCCTTTCCTCACAACAAGGAACAAAAGCCTGATCCTTCATCCTCAGGAGCGGTATCAGTTTGGAAACTATTTCCAGTTTGGAATATATCCAAGCCTTATAGAAACCTATAGCCAGCTCCTAAGTACCTATGAGGGTGCGGCCCTTATTCCAGCTCAGCTGGTATGGGGCAGATTACGTTTTCTTCAAAGAAATTTGGATCAATTCCGTTCTTAATCTCTGGTTTCAGAAACATTGTTTCAGAAAGGTACAGAATTGCCTTCAAGTTAAGGCCTCCTGCTAAGAGATTCTTTTCTTTCCCGTGTCCCAGTTAACACAGCAAAGGCTCAGCATTTCAGAAATGTGTTTCAGATCTAGAGTTGGCTGGAGTATTTATGCCAGTTCCAGTTCTGGAACAGGGGCTGGGGTTTTATTTTATCTCTTCATTGTACCAAAGAAGGTCAATTCCTTCAGACCAGTTCCGGATCTATCATTATTGAATCGTTATGTTAGGATACCAACATTCAAGATGGTTACTGTAGGACTATCCTGCCTTTTGTTTAGCAAGGGCATTATATGTCTACAATAGATTTACAGGATGTGTATCTGCATATTCTGATTCATCCAGATCACTTTTAGTGTCTGAGATTCTCTTTTTAGACAAGCATTACCAGTTTTGTGGCTCTACCGTTTGGCCTAGCCTCAGTTCCAAGAATTTTTTTCAAAGGTTCTCGGTGCCCTTCTTTCTGTAATCAGAGAATAGGGTTTTGGTATTTCCTTATCTGGACGATATCTTGGTACTTGCTCAGTCTTCTCATTTTTGAAGAATCTCATACGAATCGACTTGTGTTGTTTCTTCAAGTTCATGGTTGGAGGATCAATTTACCAATCAGTTCATTGATTCCTCAGACAAGGGTAACCTTTTTAGGTTTCTAGATAAATTCAGTGTCTATGACTCTGTCCTTGTCAGACAAGAGAAGTTTAACATTGATATCAGCTTGTCAAAACCTTCAGTCACAATCATTCCCTTTGGTAGCCTTATGCATGGAAATGTTGGGTCTTAGGACTGCCGCATCAGATGCGATCTCCTTTGCTCGTTTTCACATGCGACCTCTTCAGCTCTGTATGCTGAACCAATGGTGCAGGGATTCCTCAAAGATATCTCAATTAATATCTTTAAACCGATTTTACGACACTCTCTGACATGGTGGACAGATCACCATCGTTTAGTTCAGGGGGCTTCTTTGTTCTTCCGACCTGGACTATAATCTCAACAGATGCAAGTCTTACAGGTTGGGGAGCTGTGTGGGGGTATCTGACGGCACAAGGGGTTTGGGAATCTCAGGAGGTGAGATTTCCGATCAATATTTTGGAACTCCGTGCAATTTTCAGAGCTCTTCAGTCTTGGCCTCTTCTGAAGAGAGAGTTGTTCATTTGTTTTCAGATAGACAATGTCACAACTGTGGCATACATCAATCATCAAGGAGGGACTCACAGTCCTCTGGCTATGAAAGAAGTATCTCGAATTTTGGTTTGGGCGGAATCCAGCTCCTGTCTAATCTCTGCGGTTCATATCCCAGGTATGGACAATTGGGAAGCGGATTATCTCAGTCGCCAAACGTTGCATCCGGGCGAATGGTCTCTTCACCCAGAGGTATTTCTTCAGATTGTTCAAATGTGGGAACTTCCAGAAATAGATCTGATGGCTTCTCATCTAAACAAGAAACTTCCCAGGTATCTGTCCAGATCCCGGGATCCTCAGGCGGAGGCAGTGGATGCATTATCACTTCCTTGGAAGTATCATCCTGCTTATATCTTTCCGCCTCTAGTTCTTCTTCCAAGAGTAATCTCCAAGATTCTGAAGGAATGCTCGTTTGTTCTGCTGGTAGCTCCGGCATGGCCTCACAGGTTTTGGTATGCGGATCTTGTCCGGATGGCCTCTTGCCAACCGTGGACTCTTCCGTTAAGACCAGACCTTTTGTCTCAAGGTCCTTTTTTCCATCAGGATCTGAAATCCTTAAATTTAAAGGTATGGAGATTGAACGCTTGATTCTTGGTCAAAGAGGTTTCTCTGACTCTGTGATTAATTCTATGTTACAGGCTCGTAAATCTGTATCCAGAGAGATATATTATAGAGTCTGGAAGACTTATATTTTTTGGTGTCTTTCTCATCATTTTTCTTGGCATTCTTTTAGAATACTGAGAATATTACAGTTTCTTCAGGATGGTTTAGATAAGGGTTTGTCCGCAAGTTCCTTGAAAGGTCAAATCTCTGCTCTTTCTGTTCTATTTCACAGAAAGATTGCTATTCTTCCTGATATTCATTGTTTTGTACAAGCTTTGGTTCGTATAAAGCCTGTCATTAAGTCAATTTCTCCTCCTTGGAGTTTGAATTTGGTTCTGGGGGCTCTTCAAGCTCCTCCATTTGAACCTATGCATTCATTGGATATTAAATTACTTTCTTGGAAAGTTTTGTTCCTTTTGGCCATCTCTTCTGCCAGAAGAGTTTCTGAATTATCTGCTCTTTCTTGTGAGTCTCCTTTTCTGATTTTTCATCAGGATAAGGCGGTGTTGCGAACTTCTTTTGAATTTTTACCTAAGTTGTGAATTCCAACAACATTAGTAGAGACATTGTGGTTCCTTCATTATGTCCTAATCCTAAGAATTCTATGGAGAAATCGTTGCATTCTTTGGATGTTATTAGAACTTTGAAATATTATGTTGAAGCTACTAAGTCTTTCCGAAAGACTTCTAGTTTGTTTTGTTATCTTTTCTCCAACATAGGTGTGTCCGGTCCACGGCGTCATCCTTACTTGTGGGATATTCTCTTCCCCAACAGGAAATGGCAAAGAGCCCAGCAAAGCTGGTCACATGATCCCTCCTAGGCTCCGCCTACCCCAGTCATTCTCTTTGCCGTTGTAGATATGTAGGGCAGCGACTTGGTCTTCACTGCACACTTTTACCAAATTTTACAAGTTTGATACTTTTGCTTCTTCTGAGGCTATTTTTGGGAGAAAGGTTTTGCAAGCCGTGGTGCCTTCCATTTAGGTGACCTGATTTGCTCCCTCCCTTCATCCGTGTCCTAAAGCTTTGGTATTGGTTCCCACAAGTAAGGATGACGCCGTGGACCGGACACACCTATGTTGGAGAAAACAGAATTTATGTTTACCTGATAAATTACTTTCTCCACGGGTGTGTCCGGGCCACGGCCCGCCCTGGTTTTTTTTAATCAGGTCTGATGATTTATTTTCTTTAACTACAGTCACCACGGTACCATATGGTTTCTCCTATGCAAATATTCCTCCTTAACGTCGGTCGAATGACTGGGGTAGGCGGAGCCTAGGAGGGATCATGTGACCAGCTTTGCTGGGCTCTTTGCCATTTCCTGTTGGGGAAGAGAATATCCCACAAGTAAGGATGACGCCGTGGACCGGACACACCGTTGGAGAAAGTAATTTATCAGGTAAACATAAATTCTGTTTTCCGGTTTTAGAAAGGCCAGAAAACTTCTGCCATTTCTTTGGCATCTTGGTTGAAATCTTTAATTCATCTTGCCTATGTTGAGTCGGGTAAGACTCCGCCTCATAGGATTACAGCTCATTCTACTAGGTCAGTTTCTACTTCCTGGGCGTTTAGGAATGAAGCTTCGGTTGATCAGATTTGCAAAGCGGCAACTTGGTCCTCTTTGCATACTTTTACCAAATTCTACCATTTTGTTGTATTTTCTTCTTCTGAAGCAGTTTTTGGTAGAAAAGTACTTCAGGCAGCGGTTTCAGTTTGAATCTTCTGCTTATGTTTTTCATTAAATTTTATTTTGGGTGTGGATTATTTTCAGCAGGAATTGGCTGTCTTTATTTTATCCCTCCCTCTCTAGTGACTCTTGTGTGGAAAGATCCACATCTTGGGTAGTCATTATCCCATACGTCACTAGCTCATGGACTCTTGCTAATTACATGAAAGAAAACATAATTTATGTAAGAACTTACCTGATAAATTCATTTCTTTCATATTAGCAAGAGTCCATGAGGCCCGCCCTTTTTTTGTGGTGGTTATGATTTTTTTGTATAAAGCACAATTATTCCAATTCCTTATTTTATATGCTTTCACACTTTTTTCTTATCACCCCACTTCTTGGCTATTCGTTAAACTGAATTGTGGGTGTGGTGAGGGGTGTATTTATAGGCATTTTAAGGTTTGGGAAACTTTGCCCCTCCTGGTAGGAATGTATATCCCATACGTCACTAGCTCATGGACTCTTGCTAATATGAAAGAAATGAATTTATCAGGTAAGTTCTTACATAAATTATGTTTTATGCTTACCTGATAAATTTATTTCTCTTGTAGTGTAGTCAGTCCACGGCCCGCCCTGTCTTTTAAGGCAGACCTAAATTTTAATTAAACACCAGTCACCACTGCACCCTATGGTTTCTCCTTTCTCGTCTTGTTTCGGTCGAATGACTGGATATGACATGTGAGGGGAGGAGCTATATAGCATCTCTGCTTGGGTGATCCTCTTGCAACTTCCTGTTGGGGAGAGATATAATCCCATAAGTAATGGATGACCCGTGGACTGACTACACTACAAGAGAAATAAATTTATCAGGTAAGCATAAATTATGTTTTTTCGGGGTAAAAAATTGGGAAGCGGACTAACTCAGTTGTCAGGGGAGTGGTCTCTCAATCAGGATGTTTTCAATCAATTTGTCTTAGTGGGGCCTTCCGTAAATAGACCAGATGGCCTCCTGTCTCAATTTCCCAGATACAGTTTCAGATCCAGGGATCCAAGAGCAGGACTGGTAGATGCTCTGGTGAGTCTGTGGACCTTTGATCTAGCCTATGTACACACTCAGTGTGTTGTTCTACCCATAATTGTAGCTCAAATCAAACAATAGAATGCCCCAATCATTCTGATTGCTCCAGCCTGGCCCCGCAGGACCTGGTATGCAGATCTGATTCAAATGTTCAGCTCCTCCGTCTGTTCCTCCACAACACCAGGACATATTGTCTCATAATCCTCTATTTTACCAAGGTTTCAAATCTTTATATTTGATAGCGTGAAGGTTGAACACTTTTTTCTAAAGCACATGGGGTTTTCAGATGCAATAGTTGATACCCTTCTACAGGCAAGAAAACCTGTGACTAGCAAAATTTATCATAAGATCTGGAAAATGTATTTTGCCTGGTGCTAGGCTAGCAGGTTTCCAATTCCCAGAATCCTTTAGTTTCTTCAAGACAGATTGTCAGCAAGCTCCTTAAAGGGTCAAATATTGGCTGTTTATTTCACAGAAAGCCAAGTTGCCTGATGTTCAAACCTTTGTATACACTTTGGTCAAGATTAGGACTATTTTAAAGCTAATTTCTACACCATGGAATCTCGATTTAGTCCTTTCAGTGTTACAGGCTCCTCCTTTTGAATCAAAAAAAGGAATAGAAGAACTCCAGGCTCCTTAAAAAACAATATTTTAATGGCAAATTCTTAAAACATGGATAGAATCCAAAAGTTAGGGGTGGTCGGCGTAGCACACAGGCTTACGCGTTTCGGCTTGCAGCCGTAATCTTAGCCTAATAGGTACATTGTTCTTCGAGTTTAAAATAGGTAATGGGAAATTTCATTGGTTGAACAGAATACACAGCACCTCCCTCTAATGCCTAATTATGTGAATGCCTAACACATGTGTATGGTAGATTGCAGACTGTCTTTTAATACATTGGAAAATCTGCCCTTATGTGATGTGCAAGAGAGGCAGTTTAACTGTTTAAAGCTGATAAAACTCTGTATTGTATCCAATAACCTGTTATTCTCAATGTTATCGATGATATCAGTTGAGATATTACCCTCTCTAATAGCATTTATTTAATAGACAGAATAAGTTTAAACCTGTGCAATACATTTTGGATGCTATGGGTACACCCTTAAGAAGCATCCTGTCATTTCAAACTGTACATAAGTTTAATGTGCGTTACACTGTATATATAAACTTGCCTCCTATTTGATATTGACTAACTGTCTTCAAATACATTGAAAAATCTGCTTTTATGTGATGTGCAAGATAGGCAGCTTAACTTTAAAAAGCTGGTAAAACTCTGTATTATATCCAATAACTTGTTATTCTAAATGTTATAGGTGATATAAATTGAGATATCACTCTCTCTAATAGTATTTAGTTAATAAACAGAATAAGTTTAGACCTGTACAATCCGTTTTGGATGCTATGGGTATACCCTTAAAAAGCATCCTGTCATTACAGACTGTACATAAGTTTAATATGCGCTACACTGTATATTTAAGCATGCCTCCTATTTAATATTAATTATTTAGATGTGTTATTCATTGGAGATATGAGGTTTTGGAAAATTAAGAGCCTAGGTGGCACATATATTGTGTAGTTGAGTTTGAAAACTATGAAAATAGTATATGTATATACAGGGAGTGCAGAATTATTAGGCAAGTTGTATTTTTGAGGATTAATTTTATTATTGAACAACAACCATGTTCTCAATTAACCCAAAAAACTCATTAATATCAAAGCTGAATAGTTTTGGAAGTAGTTTTTAGTTTGTTTTTAGTTATAGCTATTTTAGGGGGATATCTGTGTGTGCAGGTGACTATTACTGTGCATAATTATTAGGCAACTTAACAAAAAACAAATATATACCCATTTCAATTATTTATTTTTACCAGTGAAACCAATATAACATCTCAACATTCACAAATATACATTTCTGACATTCAAAAACAAAACAAAAACAAATCAGTGACCAATATAGCCACCTTTCTTTGCAAGGACACTCAAAAGCCTGCCATCCATGGATTCTGTCAGTGTTTTGATCTGTTCACCATCAACATTGCGTGCAGCAGCAACCACAGCCTCCCAGACACTCCTTGTAAATCTCACATTTGATGATGGACCACAGGTTCTCAATGGGGTTCAGATCAGGTGAACAAGGAGGCCATGTCATTAGATTTTCTTCTTTTATACCCTTTCTTGCCAGCCACGCTGTGGGGTACTTGGACGCGTGTGATGGAGCATTGTTCTGCATGAAAATCATGTTTTTCTTGAAGGATGTAGACTTCTTCCTGTACCACTGCTTGAAGAAGGTGTCTTCCAGAAACTGGCAGTAGGACTGGGAGTTGAGCTTGACTCCATCCTCAACCCGAAAAGGCCCCACAAGCTCATCTTTGATGATACCAGCCCAAACTAGTACTCCACCTCCACCTTGCTGGCGTCTGAGTCGTACTGGAGCTCTCTGCCCTTTACCAATCCAGCCACGGGCACATCCATCTGGCCCATCAAGACTCACTCTCATTTCATCAGTCCATAAAACCTTAGAAAAATCAGTCTTGAGATATTTCTTGGCCCAGTCTTGACGTTTCAGCTTGTGTGTCTTGTTCAGTGGTGGTCGTCTTTCAGCCTTTCTTACCTTGGCCATGTCTCTGAGTATTGCACACCTTGTGCTTTTGGGCACTCCAGTGATGTTGCAGCTCTGAAATATGGCCAAACTGGTGGCAAGTGGCATCTTGGCAGCTGCACGCTTGACTTTTCTCAGTTCATGGGCAGTTATTTTGCGCCTTGGTTTTTCCACACGCTTCTTGCGACCCTGTTGACTATTTTGAATGAAACGCTTGATTGTTCGATGATCACGCTTCAGAAGCTTTGCAATTTTAAGAGTGCTGCATCCCTCTGCAAAATATCTCACTATTTTTGACTTTTCTGAGCCTGTCAAGTCCTTCTTTTGACCCATTTTGCCAAAGGAAAGGAAGTTGCCTAATAATTATGCACACCTGATATAGGGTGTTGATGTCATTAGACCACACCCCTTCTCATTACAGAGATGCACATCACCTAATATGCTTAATTGGTAGTAGGCTTTCGAGCCTATACAGCTTGGAGTAAGACAACATGCATAAAGAGGATTGTGTGGTCAAAATACTCATTTGCCTAATAATTCTGCACTCCCTGTAATTAAAGCTGTGTGTATTACTTTGACCAGATATTGTAACAATTCTGATTCAAATCAATACTACTCCTGTTTAATTATTATTATTCTCAATAATTAATTAAATCAAATAAAGTAAAGAACTTCCAGCAGTCAACCATAAGTGTATCAAAAAACGTAGTGCTTTATTCCAGGATAAAACAACAGGACATGCAGTAAAATTTCAGAACATAGTCTGACCGGTTTCGGTCTCACTGACCGTAATCATAGTCTAGTCTAGTCTATGATTACAGTCAGTGAGACCGAAACCGGTCAGACTATGTTCTGAAATTTTACTGCTTGTCCTGTTGTTTTATCCTGGAATAAAGCACTACGTTTTTTGATACACTTATGGTTGACTGCTGAAAGTTCTTTACTTTATTTCATTTATACCCGGTGGACTGTGGGGTGTCTACCATTTATCAGCAGTTTCTACCTTTGAAATCATCCCAGGCTCAATTTGCATTATACCTATTGGGATATATAAGAAGCACCTTTCTGTCAGCCTATATGCAGTTGTGCTGTTCAGGATTCACCTACATTTGCCACCATCATTGCCGCTATCTAAATGAGGAGATGCCTATAGCTGGAAGTATCGTGCTTTGACATGGGAATCCCTGGCTGCATCAATGTCTTAGCTACGGCTCTACAAGGTTACCGATTGGTTGGCAGGAGACCACGTGACGTGCGACACAGCAGTCACATGATACCGGAAGTGATTCGCTCTCAGATGTGAACGCCGAGACGGCATTGTCCTGCGGAGATAGGAGGTTCTACTTTTCTCCACGGCTGGTTGTCGCTTCCTGGGTGAGTGTACCGGTGTCAGTCCTCACGCTGTGCCCAAGGGCCTAGAGAGGAGCTGCTCCGGTCTTTTCCTGCACGTATCCACTGAACTTTGCTGACTACGCTGTGTCCCTTTCTGCAATTGGGACATTACAAATTACACCTGATAAAGACTTAGGTCACTTTTCTACATATGCTCATGGGACTGACCATTTAAGTACGATGGGACTTGTGCTTTTAGGCTTAAGCCTGCATATTTGTGTCCTTTGATTACATGTGACCTATGTGGCTGCTATTGTTTAATACAATTGTCTTAGATATTCAACATATATCTCTGCTCAATATCCTTAATTCTTATAATTAATTAAATCGTATCTGGAATTAAGACCCTCTGGATGTCTAGTACGTAACTTAAACATCCAGAAAATCTCTCTTTTGGCCAGCAATTTGTCAATATTGCCACCTCTCTTTGGCAGTCTGACATGTTCAATAGCACACCATTTTAAAGTGCATATTTTACCCCCATGTTTTTTCACAATATGGCGTACTAGTGGGGTAGTTGACTTCCCCCGTGTGATCATTGAAATATGTTCTCTTATGCGGGATTTTATGTCCCTTGAAGTGAGTCCAATATATCGAAACCCTACATATTTCACACTTGAGCATGTATATCACCTGTGAGGACATACAATTCATGCAAGTTTGGATTTGAAAGGTCTCTCCTGTTGTGTGTGATGTGAAAGTTTTGTTTTTTTCCAAAAATTCACATGGTCGACATTTTTTATGTCCACACCCATACATGCCTCTCATGCTCATCCATGTACTCATTCTGGACTGCTAATTTTTGAGGGCCGTAGGAGAAAGTATGGACCCCAGAGTGGAACACCTTCTGGGAGTACATCTGACTCCAGCTTTCACCATATCGATTAATTTTTCATCTGCTGCCAGGATCGGAAAATGGCAGCGATCTGTGGAAATTGTGTGCTATAGCTAGTTATAAAGTTAACTCCCTCAAAAATTCCTTTTGATTGTGATTTTTTTTTTTTTTTTTTAGCATTGAGTCTCTTTTTCTGCTATCCACTTTTTTCCTTGCCTTTGGTTCTCCTTGGGTATCCCCTTTCCCTAAGTCTACCATAGTCTGTATATTGAGAACAGTTCCTCCTTAAACCCATAAATTCTCCTTTAGCCACAGCTACAGCTGTATGATCAGGGTAACAGCTCTTTCCATGAAGCAATGAATTGCCACTTATGGGTTTTCTATAAACTTTAGTCTTCTGCTGATCCTGTCAGTGTAAGATCTAAATAGTTGATCTCTGTAGTGTGATATTCGGACGTAAACTTAAGACCAATGGTGTTAGAGTTCAGGTATTTCACAAAATCCTCTACACCAGATATTGGACCATCCCATATGAAAAGGAGGTCGTCTATATATCTCCCATATGTGAGGATATGCTTTCTATGGGGGTTTCTATCTCCAAAGATGTGGACAAATTCCCACTAACCTAGAAACAGGTTGGCGTACGACGGGGCAAACTTTGCCCCCATCGCGGTGCCACATCTCTGGAGATAGAAGACCCCCTGGATCTAAAAGAAATTATGGGTCAACAGAAATTTGTTGATTCCAAGGATATATTCCTGGAAATCCTCTAAATATTCTGAGTAATTTCTTTCCATTAAGTTAAGGACATGTTTTGTGTCCTTTATAAAAGAGGGTAGTGTTTCTACTATGGGTTGGAGAATGGCGTCCAACAACTGGGACAGATGTTCCAGCAGCGAGCCTATTCCGCTCACTATTGGTCTGCCCTGTATATGTGTTAGAGTTTTGTGTACCTTGGGAAGATGATGGAACAGGGGTGTTCGTGGGTTCTCTACATAGAGATACTCCGCTGTTTTCTCATCTTGAAACCCCTGTTCCAAACCATCATCCAAGATATGACATAACTCTTGTTTAAAGTTGTTAGTAGGGTCTCTAGGCAGAGAAACATAATTGTCACTATTAGATAATTGTCTTAGTGCTTCTTCTAGGTATGTAGTTTTGTCCAAAACTACTGTTGTGCCTCCCTTGTCAGCATACTTGATTATTATATTAGGGTCATCCTTCAATTCTTTTAATGCTATCTTCTCATTCCTGTTTAAATTATGTGTTGTGGTAGTTGTTGTAGACTTTAGCTGTATACGATCATGCTCTATCCTATTGAACAATGTCTCTATTATGCCCCCTCTACTTTGTATGGGGTAGAAGCTGGATGTTTGTCTAAAAGAGATACCTGAATTCTTATTACCCTCTCTATCTGAATGATCAAATTGCAGTTCCTGTAAGGAAACTTTATCACATATCTCTTGAAACTAAAAAACTGAGTGATCAGGGTCTGAGTTGTCTATGGATAACTGCCCCGTATCTTGCTGACCATGAAAATGTTTTTTTAATGTTATGTTTCTTATCAAGCGATTAACATCTACTATAGTCTGAAAGACATTGAATTCAGTAGTGGGGGCAAATGATAGACCATAGTATAAAACTTTAAAATGATCTTTAGTCAGTTCTTTATTGGATAAGTTAATTACATTCCCTATCTGTACTTGCTTTGTCCCCTCGCCCCTCTCAACTGATACCTCTACTGTGGTATTTGATTCTCTCACAGTACTGACATTAGTCCTGTGTCCAGGGGAAAAACCTGATCTATCTCAGAAGAAGCTGCCCCCTGTGAGGTGACTCCAGTGATATATTTTGTACCCCCATATTTGTAATGTTGATTTTTTTTGTCTTTGAGTCTTACTACCTGTTGTTGCTCTGCAGTGGTATTAACTACAGCTGAGGTGTTAGTGACAGTATTTTTTAGAATGCCTACATTTCTGGTCCCTATATCTTCAGGTCCTGAGGATCTCTCAACTGAGGAGTAATCTCCCTCACTACCTGAGAAAGTAACATGGTGTTTGTCTTGCTCACCTTTCCCTTATTATTTTTATTGTTGCCTATATTCTTTTTGTTAGTTTTATGTCTATTGTATGGGCGTTTCTTTCTATTCCAAATATATACGGTTTTGTTTTCATAATCTGTTTTGTCTCTCAGATATTTAGTATGTTTGTTTTCCATTACTAGTTTCTTATTTTTTGCTAGGGTCTCTTTCAGTACTTTATCAAATCTAGCAAAATCTGGATCATCCTTCCTTTGGTTCATTTTTAACTGTGTGTCTTCTATATCCTTTCTTATATCTATAAGCTGTTTGTTTTTATACTCAATTAACATAAACATTACTCTTGAGGAGCATTCTGACAACACCTCATTCCAAGCTTCTATAAATTATGTATCACTGATATCTACTTGGAAAGTAGGACATTTAAAGACTCTTAATCCTCTAGGTATCATGCTGGTTTTTATATAACGATCAAAGGTCCATAAATCCCATTGAACTTTAGTCTCTTTAATGAGTAATCGTTCCATGGTATCAAAAAGATTACTCAGGGATAAGATTCCTTTGTCTTGTGAATAAATAACATCACAGTCCATAGTCTTAGCATTCCTAGCCATAACTGGCATTAGAGAAAAAAATTGTGATTGATTACTATCCATTTCTAGATTTGTGCTCTCAATGACACAGTATTAACCAAAACTGTTGTGTGGCCGTAAAAACACCTAGGTACGTAGTACAAAGTTCTGTGAAGAGTATGGTTAATACAAATGTTCTCGTATAAATGACAATTATTCCAATGTATAATCAGTCCTATAAAAAGGTTTGTGGAATCATTTTATATAGTCCATATAATGGTGAGATTAGTTCAATCGTAGCATACACACTCTATTTTCACTTCTATGTTCTCGCCACTTCTGAGTGTGAAATCATATTTTTGGGAGTGTATGTCGGGCAGTGATATATATAGTATGAACAGTATGGATGTTCAACTTCTATCATGGAAAGTTTTATTTATCTTATCGATTTCTTCAGGTAGGAGAGTTTCAAAATTGTCTGCTTTATCGTGTGAATCTCCTATTCTCATCTTTCACAAAGATAAAGCGGTTTGCGTACCCACTATGTACTTTTAAACTAAGAGGTTTTGGTCCCTTTTTTGTGTCCTAATCCTACGAATTGTTAGAAAAAAAACTTCTTCACAATTTAGACTATGTTCCAGTTTATTTATTGATTTTATTTTTCTGTTACTTTGGCTTCTTGGTTAAAACAGGTGATTCACAGAGCTTACTTGGTGGCGGGGAAAATTGCCCCCTAAACCGATTGCAGCTCATTCAACTAATTCAGTTTCTTAGGCCTTTAAAAATGAGGCTTCAATGGAACAGATTTGCAAGGCTGCAACCTGGTCTTCCCTACATACATTTTCCAAATTTCATCATTTTGATATGTTTGCCTCATAAGAGGTGGTCTTTGACAGTAAAGTCCATCAACATTAAAACAAAAAGTTTAATCATAACAAATCTGACCACACATAGGCAGATCAGGCTGACCAATCAGTGGTATATTGTGAACAGGAGTGCATAAGAAATAAATACAGAAATAATCACCTGACTACAAAGTGCTTAAATCAGTGTACAACAACAAGGACAAAGTATGAGGGTGACAAATATGAGTATGAGAAAGGCCCTGTTCCGGGCTGAAATGCGTAGATTGCACATAAGGAGGCTTGTATTCTACCCTGGTGAGTCAGTTTTCAATAGACTCACTTCATACAGCTGTTTCTCTTGTTAAGTGTAGTCAGTCCACGGGTCATCCATTACTTATGGAATATATCTCTTCCTAACAGGAAGCTGCAAGAGGATCACCCAAAGCAGAGCTGCTATATAGCTCCTCCCCTCACATGTCATATTCAGTCATTCTCTTGCAGCCTAACTAAAGATAGGTCGCTGTGAGAGGTCTGTGGTGTTTTTTAACTTAGTTTATTTCTACAATCAAAAGTTTGTTATTTTAAATGGCACCGGAGTGTGCTGTTTGTTCTCAGGCAGCATTAGAAGAAGAATCTGCCTGCGTTTTCTATGATCTTAGCAGACGTAACTAAGATCGCTTGGCTGTTCTCATCTGAGGAGTGAGGTAACTTCAGAGAAGGGGAATAGCATGCAGGGCCCCCCTGCAAATGAGGTATGTGCAGTAAATTATTTTTCTGAGAAATAGAATTGACTGAGAAAATACTGCTGATACCAATGTAAAGTAAGTTCAGCCTTAAATGCAGTGATAGCGACTGGTATTAGGCTGATGAGTGTGTGTACACTGAATGTATTTTTCTAAGGAATGGAATTGACTCTGAAAATACTGTTAATACTGAAATAATGTATGAGCCTTAACTGCAGTAAAAGCGACTGGTAGCAGGCTTATTAATAACAATTCATAACTTTTCAAATGTATGTTTAAAACGTTTACTGGCATGTTAATCGTTTTTTGTGAGGTACTTGGTGATAAAACTTATTGGGGCATGATTTTTACCACATGGCCATCTTTGTTTTCTGCATAGAAACAGTTATCTGAGCTTCCCCACTGTTGTAATATGAGTGGGAGGGGCCTATTTTAGCGCTTTTTTGCGCAGTAAAAATTCAGTCACAATCTGTCTACTTCATCCTCCATGATCCAGATCGTCTCTAGAGAGCTCAGGGGTCTTCAAAATTCATTTTGAGGGAGGTAATCAGTCACAGCAGACCTGTGACAGTGTGTTTTGACTGTGATAAAAACGTTAATTATTAAATTGTTATCCGTTTTTGGGTATTAAGGGGTTAATCATCCATTTGCTGGTGGGTGCAATCCTTTGCTAACTTAATACATTTACTGTGAAAAATTGGTTGCTATAACTATTTTGGTTCATTGTTATTTCAACTGTGACAGCTTTTTGTGCTTCTTAAAGGCACAGTAGCGTTTTTTTATATTGCTTGCCAGACAACGAGGGGGAAGTTATGCCGACTAACTCTCCTCACGTGTCAGTACCTTCGCCTCCCGCTCAGGAGGTGCGTGATTTTGTGGCGCCAAGTACATCAGGGAGGCCCTTACAAATCACTTTGCAAGACGTGGCTACTGTTATGACAGAAGTATTATCTAAATTGCCAGAATTAAGAGGCAAGCGCGATAGCTCTGGGTTAAGGACAGAGCGCGCGGATGAGGTGAGAGCCATGTCAGATACTGCGTCACAATATGCAGAACATGAAGACGGAGAGCTTCATTCTGTGGGTGACGGATCTGATCCAGGGAGACTGGATTCAGAGATTTCTAATTTTAAATTTAAGCTTGAGAACCTCCGCATATTGCTAGGGGAGGTATTAGCGGCTCTGAATGATTGTAACACGGTTGCAATTCCAGAAAAATTATGTAGGTTGGATAGATACTATGCGGTACCGGTGTGTACTGACGTGTTTCCTATACCTAAAAGGCTTACAGAGATTATTAGCAAGGAGTGGGATAGACCTGGTGTGCCTTTTTCCCCTCCTCCCATATTTAGGAAAATGTTTCCTATAGACGCCACCACACGAGACTTATGGCAGACGGTCCCTAAGGTGGAGTGAGCAGTTTCTACTTTAGCTAAGCGTACCACTATCCCGGTGGAGGATAGTTGTGCCTTTTCAGATCCAATGGATAAGAAATTAGAGGGTTACCTTAAGAAAATGTTTGTTCAACAAGGTTTTATCTTACAGCCCCTTGCATGCATTGCGCCTGTCACTGCTGCGGCGGCATTCTGGTTTGAGTCTCTGGAAGAGGCCATTCGCACAGCTCCATTGGATGAAATTATGAACAAGCTTAAAGCACTTAAGCTAGCTAACGCATTTGTTTCTGATGCCGTCGTACATTTAACCAAACTTACGGCTAAGAACTCCGGATTCGCCATCCAAGCGCGCAGAGCGCTATGGCTTAAATCCTGGTCAGCTGACGTGACTTCTAAATCTAAATTGCTTAATATTCCTTTCAAAGGGCAGACCTTATTCGGGCCCGGCTTGAAAGAAATTATAGCTGACATTACGGGAGGTAAGGGCCATGCTCTACCTCAGGACAGGGCCAAATCAAAGGCCAAACAGTCTAATTTTCGTGCCTTTCGTAACTTCATGGCAGGAGCAGCATCAACTTCCTCCGCTCCAAAACAGGAAGGAGCTGTTGCTCGTTACAGGCAGGGCTGGAAAGTTAACCAGTCCTGGAACAAGGGCAAGCAGGCCAAGAAACCTGCTGCTGCCCCTAAGACAGCATGAAGAGAGGGCCCCCTATCCGGAAACGGATCTAGTGGGGGGCAGACTTTCTCTCTTCGCCCAGGCTTGGGCAAGAGATGTCCAGGATCCCTGGGCGTTGGAGATCATATCTCAGGGATATCTCCTGGACTTCAAAGCTTCTCCTCCACGAGGGAGATTTCATCTTTCAAGGTTATCAGCAAACCAAATAAAGAAAGAGGCGTTTCTATGCTGTGTACAAGACCTCTTACTAATGGGGGTGATCCACCCAGTTCCGCGGACGGAACACGGGCAAGGATTCTATTCAAATCTATTTGTGGTTCCCAAGAAAGAGGGAACCTTCAGACCAATCTTGGACTTAAAAATCCTAAACAAATTCCTAAGAGTTCCATCTTTTCGAACCATCCTTCCCATGATCCAAGAGGGTCAGTACATGACCACAGTGGACTTAAAGGATGCCTACCTTCATATACCGATTCACAAGGATCATTATCGGTACCTAAGATTTGCTTTCCTAGACAGGCATTACCAGTTTGTAGCTCTTCCCTTCGGATTAGCTACGGCTCCAAGAATCTTTACAAAAGTTCTGGGCTCACTTCTGGCGGTACTAAGACCGTGAGGCATAGCGGTGACTCTGTACCTAGACGACATTCTGATACAAGCGTCAAGTTTTCTCCAACATAGGTGTGTCCGGTCCACGGCGTCATCCTTACTTGTGGGATATTCTCTTCCCCAACAGGAAATGGCAAAGAGCCCAGCAAAGCTGGTCACATGATCCCTCCTAGGCTCCGCCTTCCCCAGTCATTCTCTTTGCCGTTGTACAGGCAACATCTCCACGGAGATGGCTTAGAGTTTTTTGGTGTTTAAATGTAGTTTTTATTCTTCAATCAAGAGTTTGTTATTTTAAAATAGTGCTGGTATGTACTATTTACTCTGAAACAGGAAAGAGATGAAGATTTCTGTTTGTAAGAGGAAAATGATTTTAGCAACCGTTACTAAAATCGATGGCTGTTTCCACACAGGACTGTTGAGAGGAATTAACTTCAGTTGGGGGAAACAGTGAGCAGACTTTTGCTGCTTGAGGTATGACACATTTCTAACAAGACTCGGTAATGCTGGAAGCTGTCATTTTCCCTATGGGAACCGGTAAGCCATTTTCTTAGTTTAAGTAAAAGAATAAAGGGCTTCATTAGGGTTTAAAAAACTGGTAGACATTTTTCTGGGCTAAAACGATTACTTTACTAAGTATATTTGGCAGATTATTACTTTTAATAGTTGTTAAATCTTGGGGATTGTTTTAATAAAAACGGCAGACACTGTATTGGACACCTTTTTCACTGGGGGCCTTTTCTAGTCATAGACAGAGCCTCATTTTCGCGCCTCTAATGCGCAGTTGTTTTTGGAAAGCATGGCATGCAGATGCGTGTGTGAGGAGCTAAGAACCACTGAAAAAGCTTATAGAAGGCATCATTTGGTATCGTATTCCCCTCTGGGCTTGGTTGGGTCTCAGCAAAGCAGATACCTGGGACTGTATAGGGGTTAAATGTAAAAAACGGCTCCGGTTCCGTTATTTTAAGGGTTAAAGCTTTCAAATTTCTTGTGCAATACTTTTAAGGCTTTAAGTTACTGTGGTGAAATTTTGGTGAAATTTGAACAATTCCTTCATACTTTTTCACATATTCAGTAATAAAGTGTGTTCAGTTTGAAATTTAAAGGGACAGTAACGGTTTTATTGTAAAACGTTTTTTGTGCTTTGTTGACAAGTTTAAGCCTGTTTAACATGTCTGAACCATCAGATAACGATGTTCTATATGTATGATAGCCAATGTGTCTCCCCATTTAAATACATGTGATATATTTGTGTCATAATGTCCAAACAAAGTAGGGATAATAATGCCATAGATATGATATTGCCCAAGATGATTCCTCTAATGAGGGGAGTAAGCATGGTACTGCATCATCCCCTTCTGTGTCTACACCAGTTTTGCCCACACAAGAGGCCCCTAGTACATCTAGTGCGCCAATACTTATTACCATACAACAATTAATGGCTGTAATGGATAATTCTATTGCATGCATTTTTTCCAAAATGCATACTTATCAGAGAAAGCGTGATTGCTCTGTTTTAAACACTGAAGAGCAAGAGGACGCTGATGATATCTGTTCTGACATACCCTCACACCTATCTGAAGGGGCCAGGAGGGAGGTTTTGTCTGAGGGAGAAATTTCAGATTCAGGGAAAATTTCTCAACAAGCAGAACCTGATATTGTAACTTTTAAATTTAAATTTCAACATCTCCACGCACTACTTAAGGAGGTATTATCTACTCTGGATGATTGTGACAATTTGGTCATTCCAGAGAAATTAGGTAAGATGGACAAGTTCCTAGAGGTTCCGGTGCCCCCCGATGTTTTTCCTATACCCAAGCGGGTGGCGGACATAGTAAATAAGGAAGGCCCGGCATACCTTTTGTCCTCCCCCTATATTTAAGAAATTAGTTCCTATAGTCGACCCCAGAAAGGACTTATAGCATACAGTCCCCTAGGTCGAGGGGGCGGTTTCTACTCTAAACAAACGCACTTCTATTCCTATAGAAGATAGTTGTGCTTTCAAGATCCTATGGATTAAAGGTTAGAGGGTTTGCTTAAAAACATGTTTGTTCAGCAAGGTTACCTTCTACAACCAATTTCATGCATTGTTCCTGTCACTACAGCTGCGTGTTTCTGGTTCAAAGAACTAGAAAAGTCGCTCAATAAAGAATCTTCGTACGAGGAGGTTTTGGACAGAGTTCAAGCTCTTAAATTGGCTAACTCTTTTTTATTTTAGATGCCGCTTTGCAATTAGCTAGATTAGCGGCGAATAATTCAGGGTTTGCTATCGTGGCGCGCAGAGCGCTTTTGCTTAACATCCCTTTCAAGGGTAAAACACTGTTTGGTCCTGACTTGAAAGAGATTATTTCAGACATCACTGGGGGAAAGGGCCACGCCCTTCCTCTGGATAGGTCTTTTAAGGCTAAAAAGAAGCCAAATTTTCGTCCCTTTCGCAGAAACGGACCAGCCTCAAATTCTACACCCTCTAAGCAAGAGGGTAATACTTCTCAAACCAAGCCAGCCTGGAGGCCGATGCAAGGCTGGAACAAGGGTAAGCAGGCCAAGTCACCTGCCACTGCTACCAAAACAGCATGAAGTGTTGGCCCCCGATCTGGGAAGGATCTGGTGGGGGGCAGACTTTCTCTCTTTGCTCAGGCTGGGGCAAGAGATGTTCAGGATCCTTGGGCGCTAGAAATAGTTTCTCAAGGTTATCTCCTGGAATTCAGGGAACTACCCCCAAGGGGAAGGTTCCACGGGTCTCAATTATCTTCGAACAGGCATTCTTACACTGTGTAGAAGACCTGTTAAGCATGGGAGTGATTCATCCTGTTCCATTAGGAGAACAAGGGATGGGTTTTTACTCCAACCTGTTCATAATTCCCAAAAAAGAGGGAACATTCAGACCTATTTTAGATCTCAAGATTCTAAACAAGTTTCTAAGGGTTTCATCATTCAAAATGGAAACCATTCGAACGATCCTTCCTACCATCCAGGAAGGTCAATTCATGACCACGGTGGACTTAAAGGATGCGTACCTACGTATTCCTATCCACAAGGAACATTTTCGGTTCCTAAGGTTCGCCTTTCTGGACAAGCATTACCTGTGGCACTTCCATTCGGATTAGCCACTGCTCCAAGGATTTTCACAAGGGTACTAGGGTCCCTTCTAGCGGTGCTAAGACCAAGGGGCATTGCAGTAGTACCTTACTTGGACGACATCCTGATTCAAGTGTCGTCTCTGTCAAAAGCAAGGGCTCATACGGACATTGTCCTAGCCTTTCTCAGATCTCACAGGTGGAAAGTGAACATAGAAAAAAGTTCTCTGTCCCCGTCAACAAGAGTTCCCTTCTTAGGAACAATAATAGTTTCCTTAGAAATGAAGGTTTTTCTGACAGAGGCCAGAAAATCAAAACTTCTAAGCTCTTGTCAGGTACTTCATTCTGTTCTTCTTCCTTCCATAGCGCAGTCCATGGAAGTAATAGGTTTGATGGTTGCGGCAATGGACATAGTTCCTTTTGCACAAATTCATCTAAGACCATTGCACCTGTGCATGCTCAGACAGTGGAATGGGGATTATACAGACTTGTCTCCGACGATACAAGTAGATCAAATAACCAGAGATTCACTCCGTTGGTGGCTGACCCTGGACAACCTGTCACAGGGAATGAGCTTCCGCAGACCAGAATAGGTCATTGTCACGACCGACGCCAGTCTGGTGGGCTGGGGCGCGGTCTGGGAACCCCTGAAAACTCAGGGTCTATGGTTTCGGGAAGACTCTCTTCTCCCGATAAACATAATGGAACTGAGAGCAAGATTCAATGCTCTCAAGGCTTGGCCTCGACTAGCAAAGGCCAAATTCATAAGGTTTCAATCAGACATCATGACGACTGTTACATATATCAACCATCAGGGGGTAACAAGGAGTTCCCTGGCGATGGAGGAGCATCCGGGGGAGTGGGAACTCCATCTGGAAATCTTTGCCCAAATAACTCAATTATGGGGCATTCCAGACATGGTTCTGATTAGAGCTGCGCATCTTCACTTGTCTCACGATTCGATTCGATTACGATTATCATTGTAACGATTCGATACGATTCGATTCTACGATGCATCGCGATGCATCACGATTACTGCCCATGATTTTCATGATCTTGTTCTATTCCATATTTTATATATATATATATATTTTTATATATATATATATATATATATATATATATATATATATATTATATATGTGTGTGTGTGTATGTATGTGTATATATATATATATATATATATACACACATACACACACACACACATATATATATATACACACACACACACACACATATATATATATACACACACACACACACATATATATATATATATACACATACACACACACACACACACACACACATATATATATATATATATATATATATATAATAATCTTTTAAACAACTGTGTAAGATGGAAGAGCACTTATAAACATAATACTACAATATGCACAGAAATGTATCTGTAGATTTATTTTACAAAGGAAAATATAACCAGCAGCAGTGTACTCACTCAAACATTCTCACGGAGTACATTCAGACATCTGAAACCTGACCCAGAGAGCATTACCAATAGACCTCCTCTCACATGTTCCGGTCAGGAATTTTTATGACACCTATCCTAAAGAGCCGACAGCAGCCTCATGTAAACAGTGAATCTTTTCTTGTATTATAGATTCACTGTTTACTGTTGCGGTCTCTGCTGCATGTTTCCTCTCTGTCAGATCCCTAGCCCAAACGAGCATTTGAGGGTTTCTATTAGATACAGTAAGTCAAAAGTTTTACAGCAACCCTCAAATGCTCGTTTGGGCTAGGGATCTGACAGAGAGGAAACATGCAGCAGAGACCGCAACAGTAAACAGTGAATCTATAATACAAGAAAAGATTCACTGTTTACATGAGGCTGCTGTCGGCTCTTTAGGATAGGTGTCATAAAAATTCCTGACCGGAACATGTGAGAGGAGGTCTATTGGTAATGCTCTCTGGGTCAGATATCTGCGCAGTGTGCACAGGAAGTCCTGAATCACAGGAGTTCCCTGTCAGACTCGCCTGGCATGTATGGGGTTAATGGTGCCTATCTGGGAGTTGCCTGTTCTATGTCACCTGTCAGTTCGTTTATTTTTTTTATTGCAAGTACTGGGAGTTTGGTTTGCCCTCCCTTCACTGACTGCTGCTTTATTTAATACTATTGGTATTGGTAGTACTAGCAGTCAGTGCCTATCACTGTTCTACGTTATCAGCAGCTAATTCAGAGGGATTATATGAATTCCTGTGACACTGGCTACCGAGAGTCTCTCTCTGACGAGCACGATATTGCACTACGTAGAACAGTGATAGGCACTGACTGCTAGTACTACCAATACCAATAGTATTAAATAAAGCAGCAGTCAGTGAAGGGAGGGCAAACCAAACTCCCAGTACTTGCAATAAAAAAAATAAACGAACTGACATACAGGGGAGGAGGCGGCTTGGAAAGGCTTATATTGTGGCTCCATAACAACAGTGAAGTTTAAAAACGGAGCAATGAGGAAAACAGGAAACTGACAGTACAAGACTCATTTCCTCACATACCGAATCCCCTGCCCATGACGTCACTGACCCGGAATCGATTAAGAGCCTTCACTGCATCGATGCAGAATCGTTCACTGCTGCATCGTGATGCATCGGTGTGACGATTATTTTTGACAGCCCTAGTTCTGATGGCCTCTCGTCAGAACTTCATGGTCCCTTGTTACGGGTCCAAATCTAGGGATCCCAAGGCGACTCTATTGGATACAATAGTAGCACCTTGGATCTTCAACCTAGCTTATGTATTCCCACCGTTTCCTCTCATTCCCAGGCTGGTAGCCAGGATCAATCTGGAGAGGGCTTCGGTGACCTTGATAGTTCCTGTGTGGCCACGCAGGACTTGGTATGCAGACCTGGTGAATGTGTCATCGGCTCCACCATGGAAGCTACCTTTGAGACAGGACCTTCTTATTCAGGGTCCATTCGAACATCCGAATCTGGTTTTCCTCCAACTGACTGCTTGGAGTTTGAACGCTTGATTTTATCAAAGCGTAGGTTTTCAGATTCTGTAATAGATACTCTTATTCAGGCTAGAAAGCCTGTAACTAGAAAAATTTACCATAATATATGGAAAAAATATATCTGTTGGTGTGAATCTAAAGGATTCCCCTGGAACAAGATAAAAATTCCTAAGATTCTTTCCTTTCTACAAGAAGGTTTGGAGAAAGGATTTTCTGCGAGTTCTCTGAAGGGACATATCTCTGCTTTATCTGTTTTACTTCACAAAAGGCTGGCAGCTGTGCCAGACGTTTAAGCGTTTGTTCAGGCTCTGGTTAGAATCAAGCCTGTTTACAGACCTTTGACTCTTCCCTGGAGTCTTAATCTAGTTCTTTCAGTTCTTCAAGGGGTTCCGTTTGAACCCTTACATTCCGTAGATATTAAGTTATTATCTTGGAAAGTTTTGTTTTAGGTTGCAATTTCTTCCGCTAGAAGAGTTTCTGAGTTATCTGCTCTGCAGTGTTCTCCGCCCTATCTGGTCCATGCAGATAAGGTGGTTTTTACGTACTGAGCCTGGTTTTCTTCCGAAGGTTGTTTCCAACAAAAATATTAACCAGGAGATAGTTGTACCTTCTTTGTGTCCGAATCCAGTTTCATAGAAGGAACGTTTGTTACACAATTTGGACGTTGTCCGTGCTCTAAAATTCTATTTAGATGCTACAAAGGATTTCAGACAAACATCTTCCTTGTTTGTTGTTTATTCTAGTAAAAGGAGAGGTCAAAAAGCAACTTCTACCTCTCTAGCCTTTTGGCTTAAAAGCATCATCAGATTGGCTTATGAGACTGCCGGACGGCAGCCTCCTGAAAGAATCATAGCTCATTCCACTAGGGCCGTGGCTTCCACATGGGCCTTTAAGAACGAGGCTTCTGTTGATCAGATATGTAAGGCAGCGACTTGGTCTTCACTGCACACTTTTACCAAATTTTACAAATTTGATACTTTTGCTTCTTCTGAGGCTATTTTTGGGAGAAAGGTTTTGCAAACCGTGGTGCCTTCCATCTAGGTGACCTGATTTGCTCCCTCCCATCATCCGTGTCCTAAAGCTTTGGTATTGGTTCCCACAAGTAAGGATGACGCCGTGGACCGGACACACCTATGTTGGAGAAAACAGAATTTATGTTTACCTGATAAATTACTTTCTCCAACGGTGTGTCCGGTCCACGGCCCGCCCTGGTTTTTTAATCAGGTCTGATGATTTATTTTCTTTAACTAAAGTCACCACGGTATCATATGATTTCTCCTATGCAAATATTCCTCCTTTACGTCGGTCGAATGACTGGGGAAGGCGGAGCCTAGGAGGGATCATGTGACCAGCTTTGCTGGGCTCTTTGCCATTTCCTGTTGGGGAAGAGAATATCCCACAAGTAAGGATGACGCCGTGGACCGGACACACCGTTGGAGAAAGTAATTTATCAGGTAAACATAAATTCTGTTTTCAAACTGCCAAGTCTCATACAGAGATAGTTCTGGCATTTCTGAGGTCGCATGGGTGGAAGGTGAACGTGGAAAAGAGTTCTCTATTACCACTTACAAGGGTTCCCTTTCTAGGGACTCTTATAGATTCTGTAGAGATGAAAATTTACCTGACAGAGGCCAGGTTATCAAAACTTCTAAATGCTTGCCGTGTCCTTCATTCCATTCCACACCCGTCAGTAGCTCAGTGCATGGAAGTAATCGGCTTAATGGTAGCGGCAATGGACATAGTACCATTTGCGCGCCTGCATCTCAGACCGCTGCAATTGTGCATGCTAAGTCAGTGGAACAGGGATTACTCAGATTTGTCCCCCCTACTAAATCTGGATCAAGAGACCAGAGATTCTCTTCTATGGTGGCTTTCTCGGCCACATCTGTCCAAGGGGATGACCTTTCGCAGGCCAGATTGGACGATTGTAACAACAGACGCCAGCCTTCTAGGCTGGGGCGCAGTCTGGAACTCCCTGAAGGCTCAGAGATTATGGACTCAGGAGGAGAAACTCCTCCCAATAAATATTCTGGAATTAAGAGCAATATTCAATGCTTTCCTAGCTTGGCCTCAGTTAGCAACTCTGAGGTTCATCAGATTTCAGTCGGACAACATCACGACTGTGGCTTACATCAACCATCAAGGGGGAACCAGAAGTTCCCTAGCGATGTTGGAAGTCTCAAAGATAATTCGCTGGGCAGAGTCTCACTCTTGCCACCTGTCAGCGATTTACATCCCAGGCGTGGAGAACTGGGAGGCGGATTTTCTAAGTCGCCAGACTTTTCATCCGGGGGAGTGGGAACTTCATCCGGAGGTCTTTGCTCAACTGATTCATCGTTGGGGCAAACCAGATCTGGATCTCATGGCGTCTCGCCAGAACGCCAAGCTTCCTTGCTACGGATCCAGGTCCAGGGACCCGGGAGCGGTGCTGATAGATGCTCTGACAGCCCCTTGGGTCTTCAACATGGCTTATGTGTTTCCACCATTCCCGATGCTTCCTCGTTTGATTGCCAAGATCAAACAGGAGAGAGCTTCGGTGATTCTGATAGCGCCTGCGTGGCCACGCAGGACCTGGTATGCAGACCTAGTGGACATGTCGTCCTGTCCACCATGGTCTCTGCCTCTGAGACAGGACCTTCTAATTCAGGGTCCTTTCAACCATCCAAATCTAATTTCTCTGAGGCTGACTGCATGGAGATTGAACGCTTGATTCTATCAAAGCGTGGCTTCTCGGAGTCGGTTATTGATACCTTAATACAGGCTAGGAAGCCTGTTACCAGAAAAATTTACCATAAGATATGGCGTAAATATTTATATTGGTGCGAATCCAAGAGTTACTCATGGAGTAAGGTTAGGATTCCTAGGATATTGTCCTTTCTACAAGAGGGTTTAGAAAAGGGCTTATCTGCTAGTTCGTTAAAGGGACAGATTTCTGCTCTGTCTATTCTTCTACACAAACGTCTGGCTGAAGTTCCAGACGTTCAGGCTTTTTGTCAGGCTTTAGCTAGGATTAAGCCTGTGTTTAAGACTGTTGCTCCGCCGTGGAGCTTAAACTTAGTTCTTAACGTTCTTCAAGGCGTTCCATTTGAACCCCTTCATTCCATTGATATCAAGCTGTTATCCTGGAAGGTTCTGTTTTTGATGGCTATTTCCTCGGCTCGAAGAGTCTCTGAGTTATCTGCCTTACATTGTGATTCTCCTTATCTGATTTTTCATTCAGACAAGGTAGTTCTGCGTACTAAACCTGGGTTCTTACCTAAGGTAGTTACTAACAGGAATATCAATCAAGAGATTGTTGTTCCATCTCTGTGTCCTAACCCTTCTTCAAAGAAGGAACGACTTTTGCATAATCTGGACGTAGTCCGTGCCCTGAAGTTCTATTTGCAGGCAACTAAAGATTTTCGTCAAACTTCTTCCCTGTTTGTCGTTTACTCTGGACAGAGAAGAGGTCAAAAGGCTTCGGCTACCTCTCTCTCTTTTTGGCTTCGTAGCATAATACGTTTAGCCTATGAGACTGCTGGACAGCAGCCTCCTGAAAGGATTACAGCTCATTCGACTAGAGCTGTGGCTTCCACCTGGGCCTTTAAAAATGAGGCCTCTGTTGAACAGATTTGCAAGGCTGCAACTTGGTCTTCACTTCACACTTTTTCAAAATTTTACAAATTTGACACTTTTGCTTCTTCGGAGGCTATTTTTGGGAGAAAGGTACTTCAGGCAGTGGTTCCTTCTGTTTAATGTTCCTGCCTTGTCCCTCCCTTCATCCGTGTACTTTAGCTTTGGTATTGGTATTCCATAAGTAATGGATGACCTGTGGACTGACTACACTTAAAAAGAGAAAACATAATTTATGCTTACGTGATAAATTTATTTCTCTTGTAGTGTAGTCAGTCCACGGCCCGCCCTGTCTTTAAGGCAGATCTAAATTTTAATTAAACTCCAGTCACCACTGCACCCTATGGTTTCTCCTTTCTCGTCTGCTTTGGTCGAATGACTGAATATGACATGTGAGGGGAGGAGCTATATAGCAGCTCTGCTTTGGGTGATCCTCTTGCAGCTTCCTGTTAGGAAGAGATATATTCCATAAGTAATGGATGACCCGTGGACTGACTACACTACAAGAGAAATACATTTATCAGGTAAGCATAAATTATGTTTTTTTGCATGTTTTCTATTTATTTTTCACAGACAGAGCACGCTAGGCTCATCAATCCCACGAGGTCCACACCTTAAGGCTGGTACAGCACCACTATTCAGGACTTCATTTTTTATTGGCCATTTGAACTCTTTTTATACGAACACTTATTTTTCCACTTTATTTTTTATATTTTTTCACTTTGCCCCAGGAGGGGCACCTTCTTTTATCCTTGCATATATGATTATTTGTCACCCTCATACTTTGTCCTTGTTATTGTACACTGATTTAAGCACTTTGTAGTCAGGTGATTATTTTTGTATTTATTTCTTATGCACTCCTGTTCGCAATATTCCACTGATTGGTCAGCCTGATCTGCCTATGTGTGGTCAGATTTGTTATGATTAAACTTTTTGTTTTAACGTTTTTGTTTTTTCATATCCTGATGTCATAATCATCATTTTTTTACATTTTTGAATATTTTAAGTTGGTATTGCATTGTCCCATTCAATACCATTAGCATACTCCTTGACTAGTAACCTTTAGCCTTTGGCGCTCCTATTTTGTCCCTTTTATCCTCTATATATTTGGGGCTTTTTGTTAGGAAGTCCCCTTTTAGTGAGCTTGGTTACTTTCATCCAGGCGCAGTCAATTACATTGTCATACTTAGTAAAGTCCATCAAGCCACAGTGTCTGGCAAAAGGAACTGCCTTTTCTTTTTTTGTCTCACCCTTTTTTATTTTGGACTCCACAGCTTGGGTATTAGTTCCCACTCACCAAGGCTCATGGACTCTCACCACATTAGGAAAGAAAACAATGTATGCTAACCTGCTAAATTATTTTCTTTCATGGTGGTGAGAGTCCACTTAGCCCCACCCAGTTTGATTTTTTTCTTTTGGCAGCAGTTTTATTTGCACCTCTTATTACCCTGTTTAATTTTTCCTACCTTTCTGTTAACCTTTTTCTCTGCTCGTCTATATGTTAAGCTGAGTAGTACAGGAAGGTGGCAGGGTTTAAAAGCTCTTGTAGTTTGGGGTTCCACTGTCTCCTCCTAGTGGCAGAAATTCAATCCCACATGTCAAAGCTCATGGACTCTCACCACCAAAGCATTAATTATGTTTTTTTCTCATTTGCTGGCTTTCTGCCAATAGACAATGCTCGCTTTGCACCCTTATGATGGCTTGTGGCAGTCAAAATGCAGAACATCATGATTACCTTAACCATGTTTGTTCTGCAAAATGGAACTTACTAGCCAAATATTCCTCCAAAGCTTAAGTGAGCAGCATCTGAGGTAAAACTATCTCAGTAGTTGTCTGAATGTCTGCACACAAACTAACTGTAAACCCTTAGCTTCACAATGTATTTAAAAAGAAATAAGATGTACTGAGCTTTAAGAAAATATTATCAGACACTGTCTGTGTCCATCATCCTCAAACTGGCATATGTATTCTGGCCAACAATTAAGTTATGTAAAGATCATTGAAGACAACTCTCAATTCCTCTTAGTTCTCAGATTTGATCTGCAAACAAACCATAAGTAATCCTCAGACATGTTGTGTCAATCTGCATAATGGTTTAACCCCTTATATGCACATGACAAGCGCTTCTTATTATGCACATTTACTCTGCAGTGCAGATGACAAACACATTGCTCATCCTGGTGTTCACCCTTCTGATCCCAATCCCCCCCCCACACACACACACACACACTGCAAATGGGGAAAGGAAACTACAGTTGAGATTAAAGGTATAGCAAACACCAAAAATGTTATTGTTTAAAAAGATAGATAATCCTTTTATTTACCATTCCCCAGTTTTGCATAACCAACACAGTTATAGAAATATACTTTTTACCTCTGTAATTACCTTGTATCTAAGCCTCTGCAGACTGCCTTCTTATCTCAGATCTTTTGACATACTTGCATTTCAGGCAATTAGTGCTGACTCTTAAATAACTCCACGTGCATGAGCACAATGTTATATATATATATAAAACACATAAACTAATGCCCTCTAGCTGTAAAAATCTGTCAAATGCATTCATATAAAGGCAGCCTTCAAGGGTTTAGAAATTAGCATATGAGCCTACCTAGGTTTAGCGTTCAACTAAGAATACCAAGAGAACAAGAGATAAAAGTAAATTAGAAAGTTGTTTATAATTACATGCCCTATCTGAATTATGAAAGTTTAATTTGGACTTTACTATCCTTTTAAGTACATTATGTTTTTCAGTATTTTCCATTAATTCTGTTACATTTTTTTCCTCATAAATATTATAAAGCTATTATGATAAATCATTGGTTTTAGCAAGTGGCTTATCCTATTGTTTTTATATTACACTTAAAGGGACATGAAACCAAAGAAATGTCTTTCATGATTCAGATAGATCATACAATATTTCCAGTTTACTTCTATTATCTAATTTGCTTCATTATCTTGCTATTCTTTGATGAAGGAGCAGCAAAGCACTACTGGGAGTAGAAAGCCAATTAAAAGATGCATACATGTGCAGCCACCAATCAGCAGCTTATGATCCTACCTAGGTATACTTTCATAACAAAGGATACAAATAGGACTAAACAAATTAGATAATAGAAATAAATTGGAAAGTTATTTAAAAATACAAACTTGAATCTTGAAAGAAAAAATGTGGGTTTCATGTCCTTTTAACCTCCAGTGTCTCTAGCCTCCTTACTACTTTATTTTAGTGACAAAAAAACAAACATACATTTCTGTAATTGTAGTTGAACTTCTCAGTTCTGTTATTCAAGAATGCAAAACCTATAGATGCTAAAATGTAGGAGTTGGAAGATACACTATTAAGGGATTCATATGTATGTGTTTATTTAAAAATACATCATTTGTGTATGGTATGCTAATGATGCTTTTCTTTTTGTCATTCCATTTCCTTCCCTTTACATTGTTCTCACTATATTTGACCCACATACTATCCTCCTCTTGCTGGATCTGACCTCCAGCTCACCATCTCTCTTTCCAATCAGGATGGCGGCCTAGTGGAAGAGCCCATTACTTCACCATTTTTGCCTTCACCAAGCCTGAAGCTCCCCCATCCAAATAGTGCACTCCCTAATCAAGCCCTTGGTGGAATGACAAGCATGCAGAACTTGAACTCCTCTAGACAGGTGAGAAATACATTGTTATATTACTATGGCTCTAGTGTTTCTTGTAGAAGTTTACATATAGCATGTTTTCTTCTTAATAAAAAAACCTTAATATCTCACACATGATTTAACTTGTGCCTTTTTCAAGGATACCTCTCTTTTCTGTGCATTCCACTCTTCCTTTGTAAGTTCAGTTTCTGCCTATTTTGAAGTAAGGTAGTCTGGACTGTATAATCTGCCAAAGTGTCTTTAGCTCTATGGGCTTGAGCGTTAATTGCGCTAGAAGTAAGCTTTTCCCATGCGCTGGGTTGTTCTGGTATTGTGAGTTGAAAGTAAACTGTTTTCGCTTGCACGCTAACCTGACGAGCCAAAAAGCCGAACTTACAATATTGTGTGCGTGTTCACGTATTCCCAATAAAAGTTAATCGAGAGGAAAAAAAGTTACAAAACACCCTACTCACAGGCAAACACGATTGCATATTTTCATGTGCGCTTACCCGACATGAAAATATGAATATTTCACATTCCAATGTTCTTCACATTACAGAATATGTTCTAGTTATTCATAGATACATATATCTACATATAGCTGATGGTATTTTTGTACAATATATATCTATACCTATATTAGTTCATATAGGAGCAAAGCAATAATTGTTAGATGCAAAGCAAACAGCCTTTTTGATGCACAGAGAAACTGCTGTCCACAGCGTAATGTGGTAGAAAAATCACTTGTATGCCGCAGTTATTGTTACAGGGTAGTCCCTTTGTCAATGGTAGCAAGCCATGAACAGGATAGTAATGAGAAAATGTTAGTTCGCAGGTTAAAGTAAATAACCAGGTCGGTATAAAGGACGTTAGTGGCTGTAGGGTAAATATGGTCTTGGTATTGTGTCCATTTAGAGTCGTTATGGAGAGCAACGCATACACTGTGTTGTCAGAAGTTATGTGGTTAATTACTCACGGAAACCTTTTTGCCGTCAGCGGAAGAGACGTCTCACTACCTCCGCTTCTTTGGGTCCTGCAGGTATTCCAGTGAAAATTCCCCGTTGGATAATCAGCTCTCTCGACTCTAAAGTTCCCTTGTTGCCAAATACCTTACAGAAGCCATGCAGAGCGTCCTACAAACAAAGTGGTCCTATGGATACGATTTATAGATGATGTTCTAATGCTATGGGAAGGCTCAATTGACCAATTTCATGACTTTATGAAATATTTAAATACTAATACAAAAAATCTGAAGTTTACGTATGAAGTCAGTCCTTCCGAAATTTCATTTCTTGACTTAAAATTATTGAAAGTTGGTAATATCATAAATACTGAAAGCTATAGGAAACCGACAGCAGCAAATACTTTATTAGAGGTAACAAGCCATCACCCTATTACACAAATAAAAGGTATTCCCATTGGTCAATATCTTAGACACAAAAGAAACTGTTCAGATGAATAGTTTTTTAAAAAACATGCTGATGATTTGAAAAAACTTTTTTTAGAAAGAGTATATACTGTAGTAAAAATTGGTTAAAAACAGGTTTCCATAGAGCATCTCAAACTCAGGGGCAAACTCTTCTTTATGAATCAAAGGAAAAAACTGGTGACACTACAGGGAGTGCAGAATTATTAGGCAAGTTGTATTTTTGAGGATTAATTTTATTATTGAACAACAACCATGTTCTCAATGAACCCAAAAAACTCATTAATATCAAAGCTGAATATTTTTGGAAGTAGTTTTTAGTTTGTTTTTAGTTTTAGCTATTTTAGGGGGATATCTGTGTGTGCAGGTGACTATTACTGTGCATAATTATTAGGCAACTTAACAAAAAACAAATATATACCCATTTCAATTATTTATTTTTACCAGTGAAACCAATATAACATCTCAACATTCACAAATATACATTTCTGACATTCAAAAACAAAACAAAAACAAATCAGTGACCAATATAGCCACCTTTCTTTGCAAGGACACTCAAAAGCCTGCCATCCATGGATTCTGTCAGTGTTTTGATCTGTTCACCATCAACATTGCGTGCAGCAGCAACCACAGCCTCCCAGACACTGTTCAGAGAGGTGTACTGTTTTCCCTCCTTGTAAATCTCACATTTGATGATGGACCACAGGTTCTCAATGGGGTTCAGATCAGGTGAACAAGGAGGCCATGTCATTAGATTTTCTTCTTTTATACCCTCTGCCAGCCACGCTCTGGAGTACTTGGACGCGTGTGATGGAGCATTGTCCTGCATGAAAATCATGTTTTTCTTGAAGGATGCAGACTTCTTCCTGTACCACTGCTTGAAGAAGGTGTCTTCCAGAAACTGGCAGTAGGACTGGGAGTTGAGCTTGACTCCATCCTCAACCCGAAAAGGCCCCACAAGCTCATCTTTGATGATACCAGCCCAAACCAGTACTCCACCTCCACCTTGCTGGCGTCTGAGTCGGACTGGAGCTCTCTGCCCTTTACCAATCCAGCCACGGGCCCATCCATCTGGCCCATCAAGACTCACTCTCATTTCATCAGTCCATAAAACCTTAGAAAAATCAGTCTTGAGATATTTCTTGGCCCAGTCTTGACGTTTCAGCTTGTGTGTCTTCAGTGGTGGTCGTCTTTCAGCCTATCTTACCTTGGCCATGTCTCTTGAGTATTGCACACCTTGTGCTTTTGGGCACTCCAGTGATGTTGCAGCTCTGAAATATGGCCAAACTGGTGGCATCTTGGCAGCTGCACGCTTGACTTTTCTCAGTTCATGGGCAGTTATTTTGCGCTTTGGTTTTTCCACACGCTTCTTGCGACCCTGTTGACTATTTTGAATGAAACGCTTGATTGTTCGATGATCACGCTTCAGAAGCTTTGCAATTTTAAGAGTGCTGCATCCCTCTGCAAGATATCTCACTATTTTTGACTTTTCTGAGCCTGTCAAGTCCTTCTTTTGACCCATTTTGCCAAAGGAAAGGAAGTTGCCTAATAATTATGCACACCTGATATAGGGTGTTGATGTCATTAGACCACACCCCTTCTCATTACAGAGATGCACATCACCTAATATGCTTAATTGGTAGTAGGCTTTCGAGCCTATACAGCTTGGAGTAAGACAACATGCATAAAGAGGATGATGTGGTCAAAATACTCATTTGCCTAATAATTCTGCACTCCCTGTAGATTAAGAATGATAACTACATTTAATAATCAATTGCAAGATTTAAAAGCAATTTTATCTAAACATTTGCACTTGCTTACATTAGATGGTGACATACACAATTTAGTGGGGGATTTTCCTTTATTGACTGCCAGAAAAGCACCCTCTTTAAAAGACAAACTAGTAAATAGTCATTATATTAATAATGAACCAAGAATGTGGCTGGGCAGTATGAAACCCAAAAATGGTAACTGTCCATGTAATAAATGCAAAATGTGCAAATTTATGGTTACTAGCAACAGGATTGAAGATAGAAAGGGCACAATCCATAGAACTAAGGGGTTCATTACATGCAATACATATGGTGTAGTCTATGTCCTCTCATGCTCCTGCCCCAAACAGTATGTTGGGAAAACCAAGGAGAATTCCTTGGTAGGACGTTCTACCATACGGCTCCTGATTATTTGGACACACACCGAAGTTAAACTCCCATAACCTATTCATCAAACGTTGCATAAATTGCTTGTACGTATTGAAGCGGTAGGAGTTTGGAAAGAGACCAGCAGTTAAACTTTCGAATAAGTGTGCGCACTTTATCTTCTGGCACCAATTGGACAAATTTTCGGGCAATACTTACTGATCAAGGAAATCAGTCTGGAGAGCACGCAGAAGAAACAGTGAGTACTTCACAGTGCTAATAAAACTTCTTTGACGCTATGAATAGTGACTGCAGCGATGGTAACACTTGCATAAGAGACACATGAAGTTTTGTTACTATCGGTAACACATCAGTAACTTTGTATCAGCAGTGTCTAACCGATATGTTCCGGATATAAACTATTGTACACAAAATTATGCAGTTACCCTGACACACTTACACTTATTAAGAACTGCCCCCGCTAAAGGGTGAATCCACCAACGCATTGATTCTATATTTGAGATCAACAAATATGTTAACTGTGTACTACATTATATGCCTGCAGTAACTTATATTTGCATAGACAGTACTAGCCGCTATTATCATTAGAGGTGTTTTATCACTATAAGTTTTGTTTAATTGCATCAAGTGTATTCATAGAATCTTGTTTTATGTATTATATTATAGGTACTAGAATGTATTAGGACACCGGTGTCATTAATTTTTATGATATATGTTTTAGATTTAGGTAATGTTTTTATAGCATATGCTTATTGCATCATATTAATTAAAATCATTAATTTGATCCGCCCTAATAGTGAATATTTTATTGAGATAGTGAATATTTTATTGAGATAGCCATTTAATTGAAGTTCTTTGGGAAAACTTATTTGAGACCATATAATCTCAAATATTATTATGTGTTTGATTATTTAGGTCTGCATTTCATTTTCAGACATTTAAAGGGAAACTGTACCCAAATTTTTCTTTCTTGATTCAGATTGAGCATGAAATTTTAAGCAACTTTCTAATTTACTCCTATTATCAAATTTTCTTCATTCTCTTGGTATCTTTATTTGAAATGCAAGAATGTAAGTTTAGATGCCGGCCCATTTTTGGTGAACAACCTGGGTTGTCCTTGCTGATTGGTAGATAAATCCATCCACCAATAAAAAAGTGCTGTCCAGAGTACTGAAACCAAAAAAAAAAAAGATTAGATGCCTTCTTTTTCAAATAATGATAGCAAGAGAACGTAGAAAAATTGATAATAGGAGTAAATTAGAAAGTTGCTTAAAATTGCATGCTCTTGCTTCCAGAGGAGGAGCACAGGTGTGTGATCAGGTGCTGCACCTGTTCTGATCTCTCCTACCTACAAGCTGTTGGTGTGGAATCGCGCCTAAAACCCTCTAGTTTAGGGTGGCTTGTATTGCTGAATATCACCGCTGCTGGAAACTCTATAGTGCCCTGACATTGCACTAAATAGCTGCAGGTAGCAGCCCTGAAAAAGGACTTATCATTATAGCAAAATTAATACCCTTTAAAAAACGGTTGTTGTCACACAATCTCCTTATTAAGCCGGGGTAACCCAAGAAGAAGTGCTCAGCTGAACCAACAGGCAAGTCAAATTCCCGATTACTGCTGAATAAATTGAAACGGAGGACGGAGGTGAGAGGCGCTGCACTTATCCTAAGTTGTGTGGACTCTGAGAACTTACCGCTCTCCTGTGTACAGCTTAATTGAATACCCAGGAGTTGGAGCTGGAGTTACCTGTACATCACACCGGCATTGCGGCTGGAGCAGTGGGTGCGGATGGTGTAGCCCGTTGTTTTTTGTTATTTGCATCCCTGCGCTGAAGTGGCATTCCCCCTCCCACCGGTGTTGCGTGAGGGGGGGCCACTGCTGGAGGAGACGGGTCGATCCCTGGTGCAGTGTTGGTTCCGGGGAGGATAACGTGGAGCTGCTGGAGCGGTAGTTGTGGCTGCCTTCCCTCCCGCCTCTGCCCACTTTCTTCTGCCTCTAGCCAAGGTGTTGAGACTCAGGAATGCTATCGATGTCGGCTGGTGGAGTGATTGTAGCAACATATGAGTCATACCCTTGAGAATAGCTGACCGGCTTCTTTGAAAAAACGCAAGAGACGAGGATATTGGTATCCTTGTGTCGCAGCCTGCTGATTTGTTTCCCGGCACTCGCTGTTTCCTCAACCTGGAAGTCGCTCCCCTTCCCACCGATGCTGCGTGAGGGGGGGCTGAGGCTGATGATCGCTGGTTGTCCCCTGCTCAAAACTTGGTCTATTGGTTCTGGGTAACGTAGATCTCCTGGGATAAAACTTGCAGTTTTGTTTTCTTTTTTAGCTGCCTCTACCCTGGAATGACTTGG